>NC_141543.1:12500000-12800000 GCF_021556685.1 Rattus norvegicus
TTAGCGGATATCGTCTTACATTGTTTTCCTAGATGAATGCCCTACCAGGATTTGAATGCAAACAATTTCTTTAAAATAAAATGTCAAGAAGGCAACTGAAAAAGTGGGAGCCTCTCTTCCACAAATCCACATCAGAGAGAGAGAGAGCGAGAGAGAGAGAGAGAGAGAGAGAGAGCAGGTGCAGTGTCCATGCCTGTAACATTAGTGCTAAGGAGGAAGAGGCTCAGAGGATCCCAGAGAACGAGTGTTCGCCAGTCCAGACGAATGAGAAAACTCCGATCAGCGAGAGACCATGTCCCAAAAGATAAAGTAGAAAGCAATCGAGAAAGACACCTGACATCAGTTTCTAGCCTCCACATGTAAATGCACACATACATGCACACACATACACATATGCACACAGGCACGTACATGCATTCATACACACATGCACATGGGCACATGTACATGCACACACAGACACACACACATATGCATACGTGCACACACACATGCACTCGCATAGAGACAAAAACACACATACACACATGTGAGCATCCACACACATGTGCATACACAGAAACACACATGGACACATAAACATACACACAAAGGCACACACACACACACACACACACGAAGCACTAAGACAGAGAAAGGAGGAAAGCAATAGAGTGTGTTCTGAGCAGGTCATCAGAATAGATTTCTGGACTCTGTCCCAACAGCACTGGGAGATGGTGCAGAACATTTTTTCTCCTGTGTTAGTCACCACAAGGGCATTTACTTAACACTTCTTGGCTGCTGTAGGCTGAAGGCTGCTCCTGAGGCATTCATCCCTGGCACTTAAAACTTCTGGGACAAGCAGTCCCTAAGGCCAAAGATCCCTCTAGCAGAGCCACGGGCTCTTTTGCAGCAGAAGCTGCTGCTGACAGGGACTGCGGGCACAGGGGAGTATGTGGCCAACACCAAAGCTTTCTATGTTTTATGGCAGGCATAAGACAAAGCAATAAACCCAAGCTCATGCTGACACAGAGACAATACTACAAGCAAGCAAGCAAGAAAGGCATGTGGGGTTCAACTCGTTACCCCTCACCTTACCAACCAGGTAAAGTTCTTTGGGAACAAACTGCATGATGTCAGTCACCCACTCACCTCTTACAAATTAAATGTTCAAATTAAAAGAAATATTGGCGGCAACAGAAGTGGCTCAGTGACCTTTCTTGTTTCTCCTGGCCTAGAATTGTCCCCCAGGTCTGCTGCCTCTCTGACAAGCACAGAAACGTGGTTGTGCTATCCAATCACCCATCCATTGAATGGTTGTTAAACGCCCAGTAGACTCCACAAGCTTGGTAGGAAATTGAGACACACAGAGGAGTAGACATGATCTTGGCCCGCCTTCCAGACAAGGATAAGGAACCCAGTAACATAAAACATGGTGATACATAAGGAGCAGTTTCTACAATTGTTTCTTAACCCTTAAAATTCATGTGACCGAGCCAAAGGGGGATTACTGACATACAGACTCACGGGCTGGGTATAAATGGCAAGCAAGCCATCAGCTAGCCCCATGCTACACACTCGAGCATCAGAGCCACCGGCCACACCCCTGCCACGCCCAGTCCTAGCCCCGCCCCAGCCTCACCACCATGACCAAAAAAGAGAAATGACTGGGAAATGAAGGAAGAATTCACTCTTAGGAGAACATTGTCTTATCCAATTACCTAAATATTGGTTTTGTAGATAAGTGAGAAAAAGGAAATCTGTGAATCGGAAAGCGTCATTTGAGATCCAGATGCTGACAAAGGGACTGTCTGTCACCACTTCCCCAGAGAAGTTATCACCCACCATCTTTTGATATTGTACTAACATTGGTGTGGCCAGAGCACTTTCATGTTTCTAGTTCTTAAAACAGGGCTGAGTAGAGGAAACTGTAAGAAAAAAATCTGCAAGTCTGGAGGGGGCCCCCACAGGATGCCAGCTCTGGACCCAGATACCAGCACATCACTGAGGTATAGCCATGGACCATCTGAGCCTGTCCTGACCTAAGTCCCCCCTCTGGTGTCTCTATTCACATGTACCCTTTCCTCCCTAAGAAACCTTCCAGTCTCCTCAGTATCCTCAAACACAACCCTCTCACTAAGCCAAAATGAGCTCACTGAAAATGCATGCAAATGAGGTTAGATTTTATTTGATTCCCCCATCCGACGGATAATGACGGTGAATGGAGTATACACCCAGGCAGGCAGGTGGGAGCTAAGCAAGCTGCAGAGACCTCAGATGTCAATCAATATGCCCAATATAAGCAGAGGCATTCCTAGTAAATACGCTGTCGTATGGCAAGCTATAATTTGTGGGAGAACAGAGGATGAGCTAGCGACTTCTGGGTCCTTACACTAACCCCCTTCTGTTCTTGCCTAAACTAGCTTGGGTGGGTCTCTATTATTTGCAGCTAAAAAGACTCTTGATTAGGAGACAGGTTTCCAGATGGGCCAGGCAAGCCAATGTTCCCAGCTCACTGAATATGTGTTTTTGAATGAATAAGCAATATTGTAACCCAAAAGAAAATGATTATGAGCAATTTTTCATATCAGCAGAATGTGAAGGGGACCTTCTCTCACCCTTACTATGTCACTCTGCTGATAGCTGCCCAGCTGTGACAAAGCCATCTCAAAGTTAACACTGACAAAGGGCAGGGAGGGTCTGACCTTTAGAAAGAGCTCTGGACACAGAGATGCCTGGATCTAGTCTCTGCCCCTCTGCCCCTCTACCAAAGAGGGAAGTTCTCTCTAATACGTATCCCAGTCCTTGGGTCTTCCTACGACAAAGGCATTCTGTAGCAAAGGCTGGCCGGTTCCTTGACCTCCATTTCTACTCTCTTTTCCCTAACAGCTTTAGAGAAAATCGCCTGCAAGCCCTGCAGCGGGAGTCAGCTCTGACTGGCTTAAACCTGTCAGCATCTTTTAATGCTCCTACCACAGTCATCGGTGACAGTGTGGGTGTGGGAGGTACACAGGGGCAGCCGAGGTGAATCTCCAGACTCATGATGGCCAAGCAGAAAGGAATGTCCTCTTGGTGCCCCGGGCATGAACGAGAAGGCATGAAGGAAGTGTCTTTCATTTGTTGGAGTGATGAAGTACTCTGTCAAGGGAATGAATTTTACAGCAAAGAGAAGAGACTGGGCAGTGAAGTCAGAGGCACGATCACGCTGAACCTGAGGTTTGTGCTTGCTCTGGACATTGGAGTTGAATAAACTAGCTAGTTCCCTTTCTTTCTATGCATTTTTCTCCTCTTTGTTCTCTTACTACTACTCCTTCTCTTCTTCCTCTCCTTTGTAGCACTGAGGATGAAACCCAGAACTTCAAGAATCCCACTGAGCCACACCCCAGCCCAGCAGCTGAGTTTTCTCTCACTTGAAAGTCAATGCATCCATAAACAGCCAGTGTGTGTAGAAGTGCCCGATATGCACCAGCCCATGGTTTATTTAAAAAAAAAAAAAAGACAAACCTATACTGACCTATACTGAAATCACATGTGGAGGTTCTTTGTAAACCCAGAATTTGTGTAGAAAGGGAAGCAATTACTGGTTGCCCTGAAGACAAATGGAAGCCAAAAGGTTCATCTTTCTTCTGAGCCTCAAAACACAAGTTAATCAAAGTAATGAAAGAGACAAATCAAGGATCCGTTTTGATAGCAATTGATTTTGAGAAGCCGAAGCCAGTTATTCAAAGCGTCCTGCATACTCATTAGTTCAGTTGAAGAGCAACTGTGGGGGTCAGAAGGATTTGCCTACATAGGACTGGCTCAGAGAAAAAAGCTATTAAGTAGTTTGGTGATGTAATTCCATCCCCCTCGAGACCTGGACTGAACAGAGACAAATGAAGCCAGCTCCCGTGGTTGTCCCAGGCAGGGATCATACCCTGTGCAGCTCAGGAAACCTTCATGCTGAATACAGTAAAGAGAATCCCTGTAGGTCTTCCTATTGGTGGCAAAGCTCCAGGTTACCAATGCTTCATGACCTTGATCCTCTCTGGGCCTCGTTCTGGAGATGAGGACAACACTTACTCTGCCTAGACACAATCATGGAAAGGGTCAGCTGGAAATGGGTGCAAATTCAGTGTTCTGGCTGTTTATGGGAGAGGAAAGAGGGATGCTAGCCCAGAAAGAGTATCACAGGCACCAATGGCATGGACTTTGTACTAAATGTAGACAAAGACTTCTCTTCTTGTGCTGGGGCATCTAACAATCACAGAATACTTAGAGTGGGTGAGGACACTGGATACAGATTAGCAACAGTTACACATGGTCACTGCCTCATAAACCTTATATTCTAGGAGAAAGAAGAAGCAAACATCAATATTTGTGCAAATAAAAAAGATTATTTCAAGATAGTGTCCTAACATAGTCCATCTCATTAGGGAGGTATGATTACTGCCCTATCCATGCCTAACCTTGCCCCATCCATCACAGAACCTTATCCTGGCCTTACCTTTGTCCTCTGTGACTTGTGATCTCCTAACCTTCGATGTTATTTCTATGTTGTATAGTCTCCATAATTTCTGTGTGAATGTAGGCTTCATGAAGGCAAAGACCTTAGCTGTTGTTCCTCAGGTACAGTCCTCCTCATTTTTTGAGACACAGTCTCTCTCTGGCCTGGAACTCACCAAGTAGGCTAAGCTGGCTGTCCAACAAGTCCTTGGCTCTGCAGTCACAGGTGTGCAGCACCAAGATCAGCTTCTTTTTAAACAGGAGTTCTAGGAGTTGAACTCTTATCCTTGTGCTAGCAAGGCAAGCGCTTTGCCAACTGAGCCACCTCTCCAGTCTAATGGCTGTTGTTTTGTTCACTGCTACCCAAGTGTCTAGAACAACAGCTGGTTAATAACTGCTGTTCAGTACATATGTGATGATTTCCAGAGAGAGAGAGAGAGAGAGAGAGAGGAGTACCATGATCCAGATGTGTGTTCCCATGTGCAGATGCTGCAAACATGGTCTCCAGGGTGATGACATGAGGTGGTGCCATCTGAAAAGGGTGACTACATCCTAACAGTAGAGTCCTCACAAATGGGACCAATGCCTGTAGACTTAGACTTTTCAAAACCTACTTTAATAAGGGTTCTTCAACACAACACCTCAACCTCCTTTCTAGCCTATCACCCACCAGAGGTAGTGGGGAATAAAGGTTAATAGGAAATGGGAGGCTGTGGACATGTTTAGAAATAGTTCTTTGGGGTGATCCCACTCTTGACAGTCAGCAGTCCAGTCCTCTAGCAAAACACCAACATGAATCAGCAGCAGTTTACTCGGCAATCACCACTCACGAGCCAGCAAGGGCAATTGGATCCAGAAGAAACCACGAAGCTCCAACCAACTGGCCCAAGTCTGTGCAAGCAGCAAGAAGCCACCAGAATATCCCGAGAAGTTCTTTGGTGAGTTACTCTCTACAAAGACAGTACAAGTGAAGATTAGCAGTGCAGTGCAAGGCGAACTAATACATGAACGCTGTCAGTGAATATGAGCAAAGCAGAGCAAGGTAAACCAATGCTAGCGCCTCTTCCCACTGTCTGGGGGATCATATTTACACTTTTTCTAAACATCACATGTCCTCTCACCAGTCTGCTTCAGCAAAACATCCTTTCATGTGTCTGCTTCAACATTCTTCTACTGTACCTGTTTCAAAAAACCATTTTTTCACTTGTTTGGTCCAGCAAAACATTATATGACATAACTGAGTTTCCAAAGAAACCAGAAATTTCCATTTCAAATGCCCACGTGTGCTACTTACTCATCTCACTACTGTGACCAGATAGCTGACAAGAAGCAACTCGAGAAAGGACTTATTAGGAACAGTTTGTTGGGCCATCGTGGTGAGGAAGGCATGAATTGGAAGCAGCTCTCAGCTGTGGCTGCTCACATCTTAATGGAGCAGGAAGCAGATAGAAGGGAATGATTGAGTGCTCACCTGCCTTTTCCCCCCTTTCTCATTCAGTCATGGACCACAGCCCTGGCGATGGTTCCACTTACATTAAGGACAGGTCTTCCTTCCTTGCTTAAGCCCTTCTGGAAACTCCTCAAAGACATTCCTAGAGGTGTGTCTCTGGGGTGATTCCAAACCCAGTGAACAGCAGATCCAAACCTATCCCATTACACTACATAGAGGAGACTCTAAAGAACTCTACCACCTCTCCACCAAGCACAGATGTATTCGTGAATCAGGAAGAAACCTCTTACCAGATCCCGACACCTTGATCTTGGACTTCCCGGCCTGCAGAACAGTAGGAGAGCACTTCTGTTGTTTATAAATTTCTCAGTAGTTGGTGTCTTGTTATAGATACTAAAGCAGGCAGTTATGGGATAGAAGCCACAGTTCACACAAAGATACAAGGAGGCATCGCTGAGAGCTAAGCATGAAGACACACGCCTGTAACCCAGCATGTGGGAGGGTAAACATGAGTACCAATTGAGACTACAAAGACAGGCCCTGTCTGAAAAATAAGAGCAGGAGACAGAGGAGGTGAAACTGGGAATATGTGGGAAGTACAAGAGGAGGAAAACTTGCCCAATGAGTGTCATGTGAGCGGAGAGATGTATGCTGAGAAGCAGCAGCAGCTAGGACGATTTGGGGAAAGCATCCTAGGCAGAGAGAACAGCAAGAGCTGAGACCCTGAAGATGGGTGTTAGCAAAAAAGAAAAGCCAAGGAGGTTGAAGGAGGAGAGTGGGAAGGAGAGCGATGGATACTGGTGCTGGAGATGTGATAAGAACATGAGCTTTGAGTGGATACTTGTGCCCTATGCTACACTGCCAGGTATCAGTCATGAATGGTGAGTGGACCACACAGGGCAGTATCATGCTAAGCGCTGTGAGGTCCAGCTGACCTTTCCTATGTGCTTTGGCACTGGCTGTAAATAAGGAATTTAGTTAGCCGTGACCCAGGCGGGTTTCCACAGCTGTGACCTTCACACACCTAAAGAATGGCAGTGGAAAAAGAGGAACACAATTGTGCATGTTAAAGCCAAAGTCCAGCTGGGTCGAACAGGAGGCGATATTAGCGTGGTAAGTAGTGGACTTTCTCAAACTCTACAATGGGAGAAAAAATGGTAGTAGGTTTCCTGGAAGAAGAGTCCACGCCAAGGTTAAACTTCCATGTAGCGGGAACAGAGAGAAGGGAGTCACTGGGTACATCAAGCATGAATTTTGTGATTTTATGATAATCTCATAATCTTGGCATCTGGACATATTAGCGTTTGAACTCTGCCTTGGTTTACAAACCTCATCAGTAAAATCCTCACAGAGTTCATGGACTAATAAGGCAATACAGACCAGAATGCATAAGGAAGGATGAACGGGCCCATCCTTTGTTCAATAATACAATGTTTGTCTTGAATAATACATGAGCTGCTTTTCATTTCAGAAAATGAGAGAGTCTATAATCCCCCTGTGTGTCAAGCGAATATTTTTAAACATTCATAAGTAGAGCCAAAGACGGTGGTGGGAAGTTTAGTGACAACAGAAACAACCAAAGCTTGGCCCCAAGCTTGGGATCAGTTTAGGATGGGGTGTTTCTTGAGAATCATGGCAGGCTGAGAGGAACCTGAGGGATCCCTGGCTGATCTCCTGTTCCTTCAGGTCCCCAATAGCATTCAAGCCAGAACAAAGTGAGACTCCTGGTCAAGGTGCCCACTCTAGGGGCTCCCCAGGTGATGCTAAGATCCAGTCCCCCAAGATAACTAGAAGACATCTGGGTATCAGAACTCAGCTATGTCTGTTACTTTCACCGATAGCCATGGGTAGTGACTAAACCCAAGGAAAACTGTCAAAGCCATTAGCGGCCATTTGATGCTCCTTGTTTGTTAACACGTGGCATTCAACTTAAAGATAATATTTCCCAACCACCTTTTCTAGGTTAGGCTGCATGACTAAATTCTAACCAATCAGATGTAAATAGATAGGGGCAGGAAAGAATTGGGAACACTTCTAAAAGTTTTTTCTTTAAGGAGAGGGCTTCAACTAGAAGTGCCCCCTCTTGCCATTTACAACCTCATTCTTTCCTACCACAAGAACAGAAGGTCCTGATTTTGCCCACTCTATGAAGCTGAAGTATGAAGCAAATCTGACTCTTGCCTCCTGAGAAAGGGAAGGTTGCTTACCCAAGCTGGTGCGATCAATGTCTGTAAGAGTCAGGAGGCTGAGGGCAGACACAGATGGCAGTCAATAGGTGCAGAGGCGGAGTCTCCCCAGCAAGCAGCAGCATGGGCAAAGTGGGAAACTACACAGCTCAGTTGTCCCCGCCAGCGGGGACCCAGTTATTCAGGGTCCCGAAGAGGCTTTCTACCTGTGGGCCAAAATGGGGGTGAAGAGAAGAAGGAGACCAAGCAAGATTCTGTTGTCAAGGTCTCGTTTATTGGGGTGAATGTTACAGCTTTTAAGGCTTTCAGGTAGGGGGAGTGTCCTTTGTGAAACACAGAGGAGGGGGAGGTGCGGATACAGGTAGTGATAGCTGGAGGCAAAGAGGTCAGGCGGTAGACGATGAGGTCAGGCGGTGGAGACACTGGGTGTTGATTCAGGAGGTAACAGGTATCTGCTAAGGGAGCTGAGGCATCCCTTGAATGTTATCTTCCTGTGCCATAAATTCATGGGAGAGGCTTTCATTCAACAATCTTAAGACTTAATGCAGTCATCTAGGGGTGAGTCTCTGTGGCCAAACAGCCCAAAGTCACCTAGCTACTTTGAGCCATGCAGTCAAAAAGCGGCTAGGCCCAAATCCAATACGGCTCCGTGCATCTCCCCCATTTTTCTTTTATAAAAGACCATTAGGAGGAAGTAGTGGTCTGAGAGGGATCAGACATGCCTCACAGAGTGCCCAGCTCGGCCATGGTGAGCCACTCTTGCAGTTAGGACTGCACCCCAATGGCTAGGAATGAACTTATGTTGTAACACACCGTTCTGGGCTATACGTGTGTTTTTATTGGGGGAGAAACTGGGCAGAGGAGCATTTGACCGGCCCGTACATTTAAACGGGGTGTAGCCACCTCTGTCTTAGGATCGACCTCTCTAACCCCAGCCTTATCTGTCATAGGATCACCTTGTCGCCCCCAAGGTTCCTGTCTTAGATTGGTCAAGGGTCAGAGGAAGTTGCCCGTCCCTGAGGATAGCTACATTGGATCATCTTCTCATTCCTCTTACTTGAGCCCAGGGGCGAAAGAGTAGGAGCCAGATGACATTAATATAAGAGATTGTGGAAATTGAGCCTCTCCCGATAAGTGGTGGGCACCTCATCTGGTTCTCCTCAGCTGCTATGGCCATACCACCAAGGGCCTAGTCAAGCCTCTCCTGTAATAAAATTTAGGATTCTCAATTGTTAGCAACTACTCCGGAAAGTTCACCCACTGTGCTTGCTTAACAATAGCACCAGTTAAGGCAGCAAGAGTTGCCAGGGGAATGAGGGGGGCAGGGGTAACAGCTGGAGTCCAGTCTTCTGCAGCAAGCAGCAGTGCACAGAGGGTCTGAGCATAGGCCATGGTGGGACGGGAACACGCAGTGGTAACACTGACTGCAGCAACGCCAAAATTTCTGTGATGACAAAAGATGAGGGGGAATCTTCCATATTCCTCCAAGGACACAGGAATGACTCCAGGGACCTGAACCAGGAAAGCTGAATCTTCATGCTCCCAGGATCAGCATGTCTCACCAGACACTCAGGCAGCTGGCACACTCCTGTAGCATCCTGTAGAAAAAAACACAAAGATTCCCTTTTCCCCGTATAAAATATCTGAACAGGGTCATGCCAATATGTGGATCTTTCTATTTCACCTAGGCAGAAGTATGCCTAGTTGTAGGATGCCATAAACTCAGAGTGTTTCTTGGCATCCAAATTTTAAAATTGAAATAAAAGGAGCATATTTTAGCATACAGGGATAACTCCCCTTTTTTATTTACTAAAATATTGTTAAAATATTATTTATTAAGATAAGTCCTTGAGGATTAAATTGAAGACACTGAGCACTTGTATTTATAAATTTACTTTTACACCAAATTATTGTCTCCAGCATTATTGTTTTGGATATATAAAGAATGAGATTTTTTGACTAACTGTTCCTATGTAAGGCCTATAATCTGCCTGGTATCATTGTCCTTCCTTGCTAAGGGGTCTAGGCAATCCAGTTTGAGTTCTTAAATGGCCTATAAAGGAACAGTACTTAGTGCTCTTAACCACTGAGCCATCTCTCTAGCCCCTCACCAGCTTTATTTACCTAAACATAAGCATTAATTAGAGATGCCAAATCCTATAAATATTGTCCAGATTTAGTCGCACTAGAAATCCCTGAGCCGGCAGGGTGAGGCTGGGAGTTGAAAGTAAGCAAATGGAGTCTTCCTCTTTTCAAGAGGGTGTGTTATCAACTCTATTACCATTTTTAAAGAGCTGGGTCTATGGTTTTGTTTAGTTGTCTGAGCCAGAGCACTGAAAGGACAGTGAGTTGTCAGACAATTCACACTGAAATCACTCATTGATTTTAAGTAGAAAACCTGCCTCTAATATAGCATTAAGTAATTGTATAATTTGAGGGCTAGTAGTATCTAAAAAGGGAAACTTTTTAATCAACTGTAAACCATAAGCCATACATTGGCTATCAGTATATGACTTAAAAGCTTGATTTTTTTTTTTAAAACAGTGGCTACAGCACGTAATTTAATAATCTGTGCTAAAGCAGGGGAAACTGAAGAGAATAAACAAGTGATCCAATCATACATGTAGCCTTTTCATTAGATGAACCACCTATAAATATAGTAAGCTCATTTCCTATGGGTTGCATGTACAAATTTATAGGAAATACAAAAGCATGCAAAGAGTAAAATTATCAATTTTGCCTGAGATTTGTATATGTGATAGGCCAAATATCAGTATTTTGTAATAACCAATTTAATTGTTGTTTGGAATAAGATATGTTTTACTAGGTTTCTTTTTTAAAATACTTCCATGACTCTAGTCTATAATTCTGTATTAACACAACTGAAGCTTTATCTCCAATGAGGATAACAAAGGAAGGCTTAAGTCCTCTGGTAAGGTGAGGTATTTAGCCAATTAACATATCCTTAGAAGCTTAAAATTAGCTTCAAATATTCTTTTCTGGAGTAGTGCAACAGCTACTCCCCAAATATTAAAGCTCATTTTGAGAGCAAAGGTTTGTAGTAAAAATTTCTATATACACTGAAAGATTTAAGGTTCTAACTTCTTACATTGAAGAAGCGACAAAATTACATAATATAAGGCTATTAGCCATTCTTTTGTAAAAATTTTAATGATATCACTTTATGGGCTCTCTAAAATTATAAGCAAGCTCACGAAATGAAAACTCACAATAGCCAGGACATAAACAAATTGTATAAAATCAGTCCTCTAAATCTATCTTGAAATGGCAGTTGGAGTAAGCAAACTGGCTGTAATGCTCTCACAAGTTCTAAAACCTCATCAGTCTTTCGTAAGTCTTGTAACAATCTCTACCTGTTTGATTTTTTTTTCTTTTTTTTTCTTTTTTTTTTTTTTTTTTTTGTGTGTGTCAAGCCAGAAGAGGAAAAGGCCTCTGGTTTCTTTATGGACCAAACTATATATCTAAAGTACAGCACTTAGCAGGTATCTGCGAAGCACAGTGGGGAACCCTGGCTGAGACTTCGGTAACAAAGGGCCTGAATAAATTAGGGAAATAACCAGGAAGGCCAGCCTAATTCTGACTCAGGTGAGAAGTACCTGGCCAGACTGTCAGTTGGGAGAAAAAGCTTCCACATGTAAGGGCAGGGCTCAGCAGGGGTCAAACCTTGTTGGAGACCCAGAAGGGTCTTGTTGTGGCTGAAAACATTCCATGAATGTAAACTTCTTGTGCAGTAAATTACAGGGAGAGGCTTTTGATCCTATAATCTAAGGCTAAGGCCAAACAGTGACAAGGCAACCAGGCCCATATCACATGTTATCTAGAATGACTTCATCTAAATTACAATTTTAAGCCAACTTTCTGTTACCAATGTTATACCTTTTTAACCATATCTAATAACTTAAAAGCCAATAGTACGTAACCAAGGCGTGTAGAACATATTTATACATTTAAAACCAATCAGAAACAAAATTGAAGTGGCTACACATATCTTTAATATTTAGACCAAGCACCATTTTTACTTTTTCTAGCTGTAATATTAAGAGAAGCACCTTGTCACCTGTTAAGTCAAATAATAAGTCAGGGATTTTTCTAAGAGAAACAGCTATCAGTTTCATTACCATAGAAGCTGTGAAGCTCCTAGTGCCTTTAGGATAGGCTAGTGTAAACATTTAGCCAGCCCCCTGGGGAGCTTGCCCAGTGGACTTAGGCTTCTAGCTACAGATGCAGGCTCCAAAAGCCAATTGAAACTTTTTATTTATTTGTACCTTTCTTGAAAGGAGTTAAAACTACATCAATGGGTGAATCAACCAGCATTTAAAATTTTAACCTTTTCTTTTAAACATGAAACACAAAACATTCAAGCAACGAGAAGCAAAAACCACAGACATAAACTGACAGACATGGACAGCTTGGTGCACCAAGGACAGACAATAGACATAGAGGGAAAAAACTAGATGGTGTTCCACATATCCTACCTATGGAACCCAGAACCAGAAATAAGCATTTCTCCAATAGGAACCAGCAGAGAGGCAGGATGTCTCCTGCTTTCCCTCTGTTCCTAAGAGAGCTCTGAAAAGGTTTTTCTCTTTCTCCAAAGCATCCGTGGAGAGTCCGGGAGGACTGTTTTTCCCAAACCCATTCTCTCTCATGTCTAGGGTGTAAACTATCTCTAGTCAGGGTCCAAAGACTAAAATATAACTCTAAAAGAACGCATATGCAAAAACACTTTACCATTACCTTGTCCCTTTTTTATTACAAGTTTTACTTAAGCTAGCCCCACACTGCTTAAAATTAACCAGGGACACCTTTCATCAATAAAACAAAAAAACTTGATTAAATCCTTTTTCTTAACTCTTAATCCTCTCTCCCTGAGTGAGCGCTTGATCTCTCCTATGAAACAAGCCTCCTAAATCCATACCTTCCCCATGGCAATTAGACGACAATTATTCGACCGGTCCTTACCTCCCTCTCCAGCGACGCACGAGCGATGCGGCCTGAAGAGTCCTTGATTCCCGCTGTAGCTCTCTTATCTCCATCGTCCTGTAGTCGGCCTTGCTTCGGGGTCCCTGTTCGGGCGCCACTTGTCCCCGCCAGCGGGGACCCAGTTATTCAGGGTCCCGAAGAGGCTTTCTACCTGTGGGCCAAAATGGGGGTGAAGAGAAGAAGGAGACCAAGCAAGATTCTGTTGTCAAGGTCTCGTTTATTGGGGTGAATGTTACAGCTTTTAAGGCTTTCAGGTAGGGGGAGTGTCCTTTGTGAAACACAGAGGAGGGGGAGGTGCGGATACAGGTAGTGATAGCTGGAGGCAAAGAGGTCAGGCGGTAGACGATGAGGTCAGGCGGTGGAGACACTGGGTGTTGATTCAGGAGGTAACAGGTATCTGCTAAGGGAGCTGAGGCATCCCTTGAATGTTATCTTCCTGTGCCATAAATTCATGGGAGAGGCTTTCATTCAACAATCTTAAGACTTAATGCAGTCATCTAGGGGTGAGTCTCTGTGGCCAAACAGCCCAAAGTCACCTAGCTACTTTGAGCCATGCAGTCAAAAAGCGGCTAGGCCCAAATCCAATACGGCTCCGTGCACTCAGTCACCCTGAGAATCTGCCAGTGGGAGCAGGGGAAAAGGAAGCCTCAGAACATGAGACCCAGGCCATGAAGTCAAACACTGTGCTGAGGAGACTGCCATGTACTTATTCCTGGAATTTCCTATCAATGGTACCTGCTGCCTGGTCTAAAAACACTGACCCACTTGAATCTCCTGACTTAGCAAGGAAGGAGGAACTGTAAGCTCTCATCTGTCCTTTGTCCTCTGCGGTAAATGGAGAAAGATGTGTTTTACTCTGAACACCTTGTTAGCAAGCTCTTCATGATCCATCACGGAGGATAATATCAGCCATTGAAGTTGGGGATTAGATTTCTTTTTCTTATAGGCATATTAACAACAAATGTAAGCCCTAAGCTAAGCGGTGTGTAGCATGCACACAAATGAGGCTCTAAAGATGGGGTGCCCACTCAATTCCAAAGTCAGTTCTAGCCACGTACTTCATCACTAACTGTACAGAGCCATATTGGATTTGGGCCTAGCCGCTTTTTGAACTGCATGGCTCAAAGTGACTAGGTGACTCTGGGCTGTTTGGCCACAGAGACTCACCCCTAAGATGACTGCCTTAAGTCTTAAGGGTGTTGGATAAAAGCCTCTCCCATGAATTTACAGCACAGGAAGATAACATTCAAGGGATGCCTCAGCTCCCTTAGCAGATACCTGTTACCTCCTGAATCAACACCCGGTGTCTCCACCGCCTGACCTCATCGTCTACCACCTGACCTCTTTGCCTCCAGCTATCACTACCTATATCCGCACCTCCCCCTCCTCTGTGTTTCACAAAGGACACTCCCCCTACCTGAAAGCCTTAAAAGCTGTAACGTTCACCCCAATAAACGAGACCTTGACAACAGAATCTTGCTTGGTCTCCTTCTTCTCTCGCCCCCCATTTAGGCCCAAGGGTAGCGCCCCTTCGGGACCCTGAATAACTGGGTCCCCGCTGGCGGGGACAAGTGGCTCCTGAACAGGGACCCCGAAGTACGGCCAACTACCGGACGATGGAGACAGGAGATCCTCGGAGAGATTGAGGACTCTTCAGGCTGCATCGCTCATGCATCGCTGGAGAGGGAAGTAAGACCGGTCGAATAAGTGTCGTCCCATTGCCATGGGGAAGGTATTGTCTAAGGAGGCTTGATTCATAGGAGAGATCAAGCGCTCATTCAGGGAGAGAGGAAAGAGTTAAGAAAAAGGATTTAATCAATTTTTTTTGTTTTGTTGATGAAAAGTGTCCTTGGGGTAAGATGGGCTAGAAAAGGCCTTGATGATTTGGGCTAGCATAAGTAAAACTTGTAATAAAAAAGGGACAAGGTAATGGTAAAGTATTTTTGTGTATGCGTTCTTTTAGAGTTATGTTTTAGTCTTTGGACCCTGACTAGAGATAGTTTACACCCTAGACATGAGAGAGAATGGGTTTGGGAAAAACAGTCCTCTCGGACTCTCCGTAGATGCTTTGGAGAAAGAGAAAAACCTTTTCAGAGCTCTCTTAGGAACAGAGGGAAAGCAGGAGACGTCCTGCCTCTCTGCTGGCTCCTATTGGAGAAATGCTTATTTCTGGTTCTGGGTTCCATAGGTAGGATATGTGGGACACCATCTAGTTTTTTCCCTCTATGTCTATTGTCTGTCCTTGGTGCACCAAGCTGTCCATGTCTGTCAGTTTATGTCTGTGGTTTTTGCTTCTCGTTGCTTGAATGCTTTGTGTTTCATGTTTAAAAGAAAAGGTTAAAATTTTAAATGCTGGTTGATTCACCCATTGATGTAGTTTTAACTCCTTTCAAGAAAGGTACAAATAAATAAAAAGTTTCAATTGGCTTTTGGAGCCTGCATCTGTAGCTAGAAGCCTAAGTCCACTGGGCAAGCTCCCCAGGGGGCTGGCTAAATGTTTACACTAGCAGATCCTAAAGGCACTAGGAGCTTCACAGCTTCTATGGTAATGAAACTGATAGCTGTTTCTCTTAGAAAAATCCCTGACTTATTATTTGACTTAGCAGGTGACAAGGTGCTTCTCTTAATATTATAGCTAGAAAAAGTAAAAATGGTGCTTGGTCTAAATATTAAAGATATGTGTAGCCACTTCAATTTTGTTTCTGGTTGGTTTTAAATGTATAAATATGCTCTACATGCCTTGGTTATGGACTATTGGCTTTTAAGTTATTGGATATGGTTAAAAAGGTATAATATTGGTAACAGAAAGTTGACATAAAGCTGGTAATTTGGATGGAGTCATTCTAGACAACATGTGGCATGAGCCAACCTAGGGGAACAGGTCTAAATTGAGATAATATTTTTATGGAACTCTTATTCTAGAAACCAGGCTTCTAAAAGAATTTAGGACAATGTCTCTTTGTTGAGGTATCGGAGACCGCACCATCGTGTGTTCATATGTAGGAATTGGCAGTCAAACTTTGTAGCATGAAGGATAGACTGGAGACTGGATTTTGGAGACTAGATCATTTGTTGGAGGTTGAGTTTTGCTTTCCAAAGTTGTGGTTTGCCCTGAAGTTACCTGTATTTTGATGCTAATTCCACTGCCCCAAGGACAGCTGCCTAGTCAAGTACTCAGAACTCAGGTGACTTCCCAAAGTTGTGGCTGTGCTCTGGTGTTAAAAAGGAGAACTTAAGGATTGTGATTAAGGATTGCCAGTGTTAAATTGACTAACTCAAACTTATTTATAATTGAGAAAAAATCAAAAAGGTAGAGATTGTTACAGGATTTACAAAGGATTGATACAGTTTGTTTATATGGAAAATTTTACTACAAACCTTTGCTCTCAAAATGAGCTTTAATATTTGGGGAGTAGCTATTGCTCCAGAAAAGGTTCAATATTCATTTTTAATATTTAAAATTAATTTTAAGCTTCTAAGGATATGTTAATTGGCTAAGTACCTCACCTTACCAGAGGACTTAGGCCTTTGTTATCCTCATTGGAGATAAAGCTTCAGTTGTGTAATACAGAATTGTAGACTAGAGTCATGGAAGTATTTTAAAAAGAAACCTAGTAAAACATATCTTATTCCAAACAGCAATTAAATTGGTTATTACAAAATACTGATATTTGGCCTATTACATATACAAATTTCAGGCAAAATTGATAATTTTACTCTTTGCATGCTTTTGTACTTCCTATAAATTTATGCATGCAACCCATAGGAAATGAGCTTACTGTATTTATAGGTGGTTCATCTAATGAAAAAGCTACATGTATGATTGGATCACTTGTTTATTCTCTTGAGTTTCCCCTGCTTCAGCACAGATTATTAATTAACTGTGGCCAGTTTTTAAAATGTTAAAAAAAAATCAAGCTTTCAATTCATATACTGATAGCCAATGTGTGGCTTATGGTTTACAGTTGATTAAAAAGTTTCCTTTTTTAGATACTACTAGCCCTCAAATTATACAATTACGTAATGCTATATTAGAGGCAGGTTTTCTACTTGAAATCAGTGAGTGATGATTTCAGTGTGAATGTCTGACAACTCACTGTCCTTTCAGTGCTCTGACTCAGACAACTAAACAAAACCATAGACCCAGCTCTTTGAAAATGGTAATAGAGTTGATAACACACCCTCTTGAAAAGAGGAAGACTCCATTTGCTTACTTTCAACTCTGCTGGCTCAGGGATTTCTAGTATGACTGAATCTGGACAATGTTTGCAGGATTTGGCATCTCTAATTAATGCTTATGTTTAGGTAAATAAAACTTGTGAGGTGCTGGAGTGATGGCTTAGTGGTTAAGAGCACTAAGTACTGTTCCTTTATAGGCCATTTAAGAACTCAAACTGGATTGCCTGGACCCCTTAGCAAGGGAGGACAATGATACCAGACAGATTATAGGCCTTACATAGGAACAGTTAGTCAAAAAAATCTCTTTATATATCCAAAACAATAATGCTGGAGACAATAATTTGGTGTAAAAGTCAATTTATAAATACAAGTGCTCAGTGTCCTCAATTTAATCCTCAAGGACTTATCTTAATAAATAATATTTTAACAATATTTTAGTAAATAAAAAAGGGGAGTTATCCCTGTATGCTAAAATATGCTCCTTTTATTTCAATTTTAAAATTTGGATGCCAAGGAACACTCTGAGTTTATGGCACCCTACAACTAGGCATACTTCTGCCTAGGTGAAATAGAAAGATCCACATATTGGCATGATCCTGTTCAGATATTTTATACGGGGAAGAGGGAATCTTTGTGTTTTTTCTACAGGATGCTACAGGAGTGTGCCAGCTGCGTGAGTGGCTGGGGAGCCATGCTGATCCTGGGAGCATGAAGATTCAGCTCTTGTGGTTCAGGTCCCTGAAGTCATTCCTCTGCCCTGAGAGGAAGATGGAAGATCCCCCCTCATCTTTTGTCATCACAGAGATTTTGGCATTGCTGCAGTCAGTGTTACCGCTGCGTGTGTCCCGCCCCACCGCCGCCTGCGCTCCAACCCTCTGTGCACTGCTGCTTGCTGTAGAAGACTGGACTCCAGCTGTTACCCCTGCCCCCCTCATTCCCCTGGTGACTCTTGCTGCCTTAACTGGTGTTGTCATCTTGCAGTCTGTAGCTTCACAGGAATGCCATCTGTGTGAAGCTGCTGTGGACTGGAGAACTCTGCCCTGGTTATGCAGATCTCAGACATGGTTCCATTGCCTGCTGGTTGTTCCAGAGAATGACCGATCCTGAACTGTCCTGGGAAAGACCTTGGCACTTTTGCTGCTATTGTAGCAGCCATTACTGCTGCAGCCATTGTGTCTGCAGTGTCTGGAGTTACCCTCCCCCCATTCTATTGTTAAGCAAGCACAGTGGGTGAAATTTCTGGAGTAGTTGCTAACAATTGGGAATTCTAAATTTTATTACAGGAGCGGCTTGACTATGGCCCTACTTGTTATGGCCCTCTGAGTTTGGCCCTAGGGCCCTTGTGCTTCTTTTCACATGTTGAGGAGAACCAGAGAGACAACTAACTAGATGAGGTGCCCACTACTTATCAGGAGAGGCTCAACTTCCACAATCTCCTAAATTATTATCATCTGGCTCCTACTTTTTCGCCCCTGGGCTCAAGTAAGAGGAATGAGAAGATGACCTGATGTAGTTTTCCTCAGCGATGGGCAACTTCCTCTGACCCTTGACCAATCTAAGACATGGTGCCTTGGGGGCGACAAGGTGATCCTATGACAGATAAGGCTGGGGTTCAAGAGGTCGATCCTAAGACAGAGGTGGCTACACCCCGTTTAAACGTGCGGGCCGGTCAAATGCTCCTCTGCCCAGTTTCTCCCCCAATAACACACACGTATAGCCCAGAACGGTGTGTTACAGCATAAGTTCATTCCTAGCCATTGGGGTGCAGTCCTAACTGCAAGAGTGGCTCGCCATGGCCGAGCTGGGCACTCTGTGAGGCATGTCTGATCTCTCTCCCCACTACTTCCACCTAATGGTCTTTTTTTAAAAAAAAAAAAGAATAATGGGGGAGATGTACAGATCCATATTGGATTTGGGCCTAGCCGCTTTTTGAACTGCATGGCTCAAAGTGACTAGGTGACTCTGGGCTGTTTGGCCACAGAGACTCACCCCTAAGATGACTGCCTTAAGTCTTAAGGGTGTTGGATAAAAGCCTCTCCCATGAATTTACAGCACAGGAAGATAACATTCAAGGGATGCCTCAGCTCCCTTAGCAGATACCTGTTACCTCCTGAATCAACACCCGGTGTCTCCACCGCCTGACCTCATCGTCTACCACCTGACCTCTTTGCCTCCAGCTATCACTACCTATATCCGCACCTCCCCCTCCTCTGTGTTTCACAAAGGACACTCCCCCTACCTGAAAGCCTTAAAAGCTGTAACATTCACCCCTAAAAACGAGACCTTGACAACAGAATCTTGCTTGGTCTCCTTCTTCTCTCGCCCCCCCATTTAGGCCCAAGGGTAGCGCCCCTTCGGGACCCTGAATAACTGGGTCCCCGCTGGCGGGGACAACTAACATCTCCCTAATCCAAATACCTAGGCAGTCAATGAGAAACAGGGTGAAAGAAATGACACCCAGCCTCCCCATCACCACCACCACCCTGCCATGAGTTGTTGGTCAGCGGATGATACTACAATAATCAAATACTTAATGGAGAAGTAGAAGAGATAGAAAAACAGGGGGGTTCATACCCTATGAAGAGAGGCCGAACTGGAGATGTGATGGTGGTGGCAGGTAAGAGAGAAGGCTCAGTTCAACAAGCTGTCATTGACCAGAGGAGTGGTATACAGCAGTCTGGAGCTTATGCTTATGCAGACTCTGCCCCACCCCTGCCCCCAAAAAACATGTTCTCTGGCACCTGACTCTGGGGAACCGCAGAGACTCAAGATAAGGGAAGGTTTACTTCCTGGATTGAAGTTCCTAGAAGGACCACTGCAGTTTGTGATATACCAGAGGCCATGTTGGTGTCTGTAGTGCATGCTGTTGCCCCAGATGGCTATGAAGCCTGAGATCCTTTGGATGTAAGCAGTGAATGCCACTGGCTGATGACTTGGTGATATCCTCTGGCTTTGCTGCCTTGGGGACCATGTTGATATAAATAGTATGAGTATCCACCTGAGGCCATGATGAGGCCCCAGGTCCATGTAGCCTCTGAGGACCAGATACAGACAGAGGCTGTGTTGGTGTCTGTGGTCCCATCTAAGGCCATGCAGATGACTGTGGTCTGGGCTGCTGCCTGAAGCCATGTTGATGTCTAAGGACCTTGCCAAACTGGCTTCACCCCTTACCAGCCATCTCATGACAGTGTGGTGGCCCAGCAGATGCCCCAATCCAGATACCACCCAAGGCCCAGATCCAGGGCTTTGAGTTGGCCCACCCTGACATCTACCCCATCTAGGAGCTGCTAGAGTGAGTGAAAGGCCAGTTCTATGAAATCATAATGGTAGGATCTCCATGTCTCTGGGCAACAGCAGGATACTCCTCTCTGCAAAGGTCCTATAGTGGAATCCAGAGAACTTGAACCAGTCCAACAACTCATTGCAATGAACATTTGCAAGCAAAGCTATTTAGGCAAAGGGTTATGCTGCTGACATAGTGCAGCTGCCAGTGCCACTGTGACAAACCAATACGTGATGGAGAGGGAAGAAAGATGGAGGTGCCCAGTGGTGGGTACAAGGTGGAACTGAAGAACAACACCAGTGGTGGGTACAAGGTGGAACTGAAGAACAACACCAGTGGTGGGTACAAGGTGGAACTGAAGAACAACACCAGTGGTGGGTACAAGGTGGAACTGAAGAACAACACCAGTGGTGGGTACAAGGTGGAACTGAAGAACAACACCAGTGGTGGGTACAAGGTGGAACTGAAGAACAACACCAGTGGCAGATGGGAGAGTAGGCTGTGGCTGACAGAGGTCACTGCCTAGAGGGTTGGCAAGGTTTCGTTGTTGTTGTTATTTTCTTTTGTGGGGAGGTTACAAGAGTGGGGCAGACATGGGAAGGACTGGTAAATCAGTGGGATTGGAGTGCATGTTGTGAAATTCCCAAAGACTCAATAGAAAAGATTATATTGGGAAAAGGAAGAAGAAAGGAGAAAATTACCAGGTCAGTCACAGACTAAGAAGCAACCATTCAAGAGCCAAGGACAGAACCCTAATCTCCAGGCATAGCAAGAAGTGAAGATCTATCTTTCTGCTGCAACGGTGACAGGACGTCAGCCTTTGGGCTATGCATGTGCTGTCACCCTCCGAGATGGCATGACCCCATTCAGGCTCCGTGCAGCCTGAAACCCCATCAGACTGTTGGTGATCCAAAACCCCAGCTTTAAAACGAGAGATAAATAACTATTACTTGTCCCCAAAAGAAGAGCCTATCTTACGATCCAACTGTTCTGTAAATAAAGGAGCTCCCTGCAGTGGGTGAAGGACTGTGTGCCTTTGCCCCCCAAGGTCATAAAGTAGAAGCTAATTCTCAGTACGTGACCATTTGAAGGCAGGACATTAGGAGATAATTAGTCAGGGCAGGGGGTGGTGGGCATGAACCAGAGTCCTTACAAGAAACACCAGAAAGTTTCCTTGCCCCTCCCACCATGTAAACCCACTGATAAGATGGTGCTATTTATGGGCCAGCAAATAGGACCTATCATACCCTAAATCTGCCTGAATCTTAGAGTTTTGCCACCAGGACTGTGAAAAATACACTCATGATGTTTAACAAACATTCACTCCATAATACGTTTTAAATGGTTTTAGCATATATTCATCATGCCCTCTCTCTTTCCTAGCCTCTTTTTATGACCCATTGAGTTTTATGACCCCCCCTAAACAATACAGGCAGTCACCACTGTCATTGGCTGCCCACCCGGCCTAGAGGGTAAGACCCTATTGTTGAAGATACCTCATGTTCCGATTACAGATTGGGGGATTCTCTTGTAGCATCTTAAATGGACCCAAGATGCTTCCCAACCCAAATGACTGCAGCACCATAAATGAGGAATTCCCAACTGCTGACCGGCAAGGGTCCTTTAAAGACAAACTTGGTCCTCCTGAAACCTCTGCCATTGTTATCCTAATTTAACAAGTGAGGGAACCAAGACCTTGATGAGGATAGGAGCTGAGCCAAGGTCACCCAGCAGTGAGCAAGTGACAGAAGCTAGGCAGCTTCTTCTACTGAGCCATGCCATCTCCCCAGGTCACATTTCAAAGCACGTGTAGATGAAGACTCAAATGTGGGCGCTCCTCCAACGTCTGTCCTCCGCAGATTCCGTCTGTCCAGGATCATTTTACGGCTTCCGCCCTTTATGCCACAAGGCTTCGTTTTCTACTTAAGTCGGGATTTTAATTTACATAATTTTTATTGTGAGAGAAGCCTGCAGCGAGCACAGTCCAGGGATCTCAAGCACAAAGAGAATAAAAGGAAATAGAAAGATCAATAATGTGATTGATGTTCATTTTTTAAAAAGCCAACTCTCAAGCCGCCTTCCTTCTACAGCTTTTAACTTAATTAACCCAGCAAGAGCGCTGCGGAGGGCAGAACGCTGGTCTCATTGGCACGGCTCTGACGGTCTGTTCCTTGTGGTCAGCTTCTGCAACGTCTGACGTGAGTGGATGGTCTGTGATGTTCTTCCCAATGCAAAGGCACAGAGCCCCGCCCCTCAGCAAGAACAGGAGGCTGCAGCCCCTAATTCAGATTAGTGGGAATCACAGGGATGGGTCCATCAAACCACATCAGGTCCAAAATGCAGTTCTGCCTGTAGCCGGCTCAAAGCCGAGAGCTCCTTTATCTCACAGGTAGCTAAGGACTTGCCTCTGGGCCTCTTTTGTTCCTCTAAGCCCTGATTCTTTGATGTGGCATAAAGATGGCTTCCCCAAAATGGCGGTGTAACTGGGATCTTGATCTGGACTTCTTGTGTCCCAGGACTTTGTGACTGTTGTTAGCACGGTTCAGATGGCACACACAGCTCCTCAGACAGACGGAGCTTGCTATGGGGCAAGTCCATTCTCCACACATAAGTGAAGACAGTATCCAACAGGATCACTGTCCCATCTACACTCTCCGCAGGCTGTAGATGTGTTCTAAGATCTCTAGAATGGAGCTTTTCCTGTTCCAGGTGATCGACAGCTCTATTTGGATTGTCTCTTACAGGAGGGGATCATGGTGTGTCTTTGTAATCAGACAGTGTCCTGTTAGCTAACCTGGTGGCACATATCAGTGACCCTATCACTCAGGAAATGGAAGCAGGATCTGTTTAAGGCCAGCCTGGGCTACATTGAGCCTTTCTCAAAAAAGGAAGGGAAGGCAGGCAGGCAGGTAGGCAAACCACCGTGAAGGCTTAGGTTCCTGGGATCAAGTTTGGATAGTTATCTATTCATGGCCTCCCAAGCAGCCTGGGATATCAAATCTCCTTCTAGGGCCAGAGATATGACTCCGGCCCATTCTTCCAGTGGAAATTAGAATCCTGATGTGGAGCTCTTTGGTTTATGTGCTGTTGGCCAGGAGAGGTCCAGCACCAACATCTCCCAATCCTGCTATAGAGGGCCATCTTTGGAAGCAGGTAGGAGCTATGAAAAGACAAGGACCTGGGGCCAGAGACCTGTCCCCTGTCCAGCCTCAAGACTTGGGAAACCCACTGAGCTTGTGAACAACTTCTGAAGCCTCGTCTGTGAAACACCCAGGAAAAGTCTGCTTGCAGGTGAGCTGGATGATGTTCTGAGCACAGTGCTGTCTGCACCTGACACGGAACAACCTGCCTGTAGCAGGGATCTTATCAACTGCCTTCCATGAAGACACCCGTCCCCTGCCCGGCTTACCTTTATTTCTAAGCTGACTCAGTTTAGAAGACATGTGACACATAAACTGTGTCAAGGAGCTCCATAATCTGTACAGGGCTGTACCCCCAGTTCTTGGCATCATTCTACACAGATGAGGGATGACAGTCTCATCAGGCAATGGAGAACTGAGTGGCAATGTAAACAGTTTCAAAACATTTCCTGGTATCACCATCCTCTGGTATGGTTTAATAAGTGGGGTTTTGTGGCTGGGATGAAGCACTTGGGAAAAGGGTTTCTTTGGACTCACGATTTAGAGAGTTTAGTCTGAGGTCATCTGGATCCATTGCTACAGGCCTGACCTAAGGCAGAATGTCACTGTGGAAAGGTGGGGCTCACCTCATGGAGATAAGGACCCAGAGAGAAAGAGTGCCTGGGGTGTCAGGGGGCTTCCTCTGTCATCCACTATGATGCCATCTAGATGCCAGCCTGTAGAACAATGCTGCCCATATTCCAAGAACCCTCACAGACACCCAGAAATGTGTTATCAATCGCCTGAGTGCCTCTCAATGCAATCAGGCTGACAATCAATGTTAACCACCACAGATCTGAAGAGAGGCTTCAGTCAGTAAGACGTTTGCCTTACATACACAAAGATAGGACTGTTAGAGTTCACGTAAAATCTAAACATGGTATCATGTGCTCACTGGCCAGACTAGTAGGCAAATCCAGGTCAGTGGGAGACCCTGTCTTGAAATAGCAAGATAGACAATGCCCAGGAATGACAGTCTAGGTTGCCCAATGCACACTTGCATACACACACACACACACACACACACACACACACACACATCTGTATATACATATGCAGATACCCAGGTACATGTTCTGCTTAAATTAGCCTTAACCAACCTAAGCCAGGTCAAACTAAAATTAGTGGAGTTGAAGTGAGTTAAGCAAAACCAAGTTGGGGGCAGGTGTCTCTCAGGACTGAAATGCTTGGACAAGTGTGGAATTGTAGCCAATGGGTTGGAGACGAGCAAAGGATACAAAGTTAAGAATCCACTGCCTGATGCATCAGGCAAAGCAAGAACCTGAGAATCAGACAAGTTGCCTCTTAACTTTGCAACAACTGTTTAATTTGGGGTAAGTTACTTCTGAGGAACTCGGTGGCCTGGTCTGCAAATGAATGGTGATAGTCACAGCAACCATCATGACATCACCGGAAGGAATATTAGAAAGTGTCAGACGTGGTGCCGGCACCACTCCTCCCTGTTACTATCTGTCAGCAGGTGATAAAGGAGAAAGAGGGACTTGCACCGTGACACTGAGGGCTGCCAACACACGCCTGGATGCTCTGCTTGTGCCGTCCCAGCTGGTTTGCAATGGTTCTTGAATTTCTGTCCAGGCTGTTCGTGTTTTTGCTTTTATATGCCAGTGTCTAGAAGGAACAGATGCACAATCTCATGAATGCGAGGACAAACGCTTTGTTGCCACACAGCAGGCTGAGCCACTACACATACATGGCGTGTGTCCGATATATTGTTTTCATAACTCCGTTTGAAGCTGTCATTACACTTTTGTACAGAGGAGCAACCCAAAGTGCACTTCATTTTCCCAAGTGTCTGAGCACAGATCTGGCTTTGCAGGGCCTCTGTCCTCCACTGCTTGGCCTTCTTGAATCACACACGGACTCACTTGAGGGATAAGGCTGAGACTAAATACACATAGCTTTGAGGCTCTTTGAGCCTCCATATCTATGGTTCTCTTCCTTGCATGGTACATTCCACAAACTGGCCTGATGCACCCTAGTCAGCGCCCAGGGGCCTCCAGGATAATATATAGGCTCTGCTCACAATCTTCTGGAGGTTATTCAGGGCCAGCCTTGAGCTGTTATCACCTCACTGACAGCTTTTTGTATACTCAGGCATACCCGAATGTGTGTAGGTATATGTGTGTGAAGGTGCATGTAGAGATGTGTGTGCAGGCATGTAGAGGTCAGCCTCAGTTGTCATTCCTTACTCACTGTCTTGCTTGATATTTAAGACAGTGTTTCTCACTGGTCTGGAACTTGCCAGTCAGCACAGTCAAACATCTGCCTATCTTTGCCTTCTAAGCACTGGGATTGCAAGCATGAATCACCCAACCCAGCTGTTTGGGTTGGGTTTTTTGGGGGGGGGTGTTCTTTTTTTATTTTATGTGGACTCTGGGTATCAAGCCCGGGTACTGACGCTTGCTAGACAAGCGCTTTACCGACTGAACCGTCTCCCCAGTCCCCGAAGGTTTATTAGTTCTGACTTGCTGCAGTGTGCTGCAGATCTACCAGAAGCCAAGCCTCCTTAGCATGGGTAAGCTGCAGCCGCTGTCTCTGCCTGTCATCCTGCACCCCCATCCCTTACCTTACTGCTGAAGGCCTTTTCTTGTCTGCTAAAGAGATTGACAGGAACCCAGAATGGGTTCACTTGGCAACACAAAAGCCAGTCAGAACTGGAGACACCCTGAGTGTCACCCAAACACTGAGGTCTTTAAGTGTTGGGCCCTGACCATGTAACTCTGACCAGAGGTCCTCAGTCTCCCTAATGCTGCAATGCTTTAATGTAGTCCCTCGTGTCGTCGTGACTTCCAACCTTAACGCCACTTTTGTCGCCACTTCATAACTGCAATTTTGCTACCATTATGAATGGCATTATAAATATTTTGTGAGATCGAGGTTTGTCAAATGGATTGAAAACCACTGACCTAGACTATGTTAGACACACGTGGGAGTATGTCTAACATGGTCTAATTGTGGGTGTTAATATCCACTGGATGACTCTCTCAGCTAACACAATAAGTAGGGCATTTTGCAGTGATCTTATTTCTTAATCTCTGTGATTAGAACATGAAATGCGTCCCCACAGGCCCATGTGTCTGGGCTTTTGGTATCCAGCTGATGAGGTGACTGTAGGGGGTAGTGGAGCCTTTAAGAGGTGGGTCCTAACGGAAGAAGTGACCTGAGGAGCCTGAAGTGTTGTAGCCCAGCCCTACTTTCTTTCCTATTCCTCTCTGCTTTCTAGATTGCAGAATCATGAACGAGCTGTTCCACACAAAGCTCTGTGCCTAACTCAGCACAGAGAGCAACAGGCTACTCTGACCTATAGCAGCACCTACTGATCTTCCCAAAACCTAGAAGGACCTGGGAGTCACAGCATCTTGCAGATGAGCAAACTGGGGCTTCTGAGGCAAGAGCTGAGGAACAGCTCTCTCTATCACGGTGCTTGGGCAAGCATTGCCCATCTCAGCAGAGGAGAACCTGCTGGCATCTGGCAAGACGGTGAGTGAGATCATGAGCTCCAGGAGGGAACTGGACATGGAGTCAATGCAGGTGACTTGGCAACAATCGTCTCCAGGTCCATAAAGAGCTGGTCACCTCACAGAAGGCACACTAGTGACCAGTTAACAGGAATACCTTCCATACCACATGCATTGTTTTATGTGAGTGGGGTGTGTGTGTGTGTGTGTGTGTGTGTGTGTGTGTGTGTGTTCACCCTAGTACATATGTGGGAGCCAGCGGTCACCCTCAGCTGTCGTCCGTCAGGCACTGTCCACCTTACCTGAGGGATAGGGTATTATTTGGAGCTCACTGACTTTTCTTGACTGGCTGTCCCAGGGTCCTCCTGTTCCCACCTCCTCTGGGGCTGCAAGCTGGAGGTGTGACCTTGCATGCCTTGACCAGTTCAGCCAAGGAGAAAGTCCTCGTGAAAACAGAACGGTTGAGTTGCCTGTGGACGCACAGAGAGGTAGCAAAGACAGGCACCATTTGCATACAGCCCTGCCGAGTCTGTTCCACTAAAGAGCTTGTTCCTCAGCTTGATTGGACCCCAGCTCTTGCTAGAATCTCCCAAGTGAAACAGAGATAAACTCTGTGCAATGGTAACTCTTGTGATCTATGAAGGAAATAAATCAAGAGGTGACATTTAACAGATCATGGTGACCAATACTTCCCTATGAGACAGGCAGAAAACTAGGTGATTAAAAACGCAGGCTCCATATTTTGGGATGTGATTGCATGTGTTTACATGTTTCACCGTGACAGAGAGGAGCAGCATCAGCATTTCTGAGGCACCTACTTTGCATGCGGATTATAACGAACCCAGCATGTGGCACAAACAAGGCCACCCTGCCCTTCCCTGGGGACTGCTGGTGGCTGTTTATCCAGAGAGTCAGAATGAATTGCTACTTTTCCTATTTGCCAAAACAAAACAACAACAAAACCCTCAGGGAAAACTTTCAGCAGAGGAAGGAGTCCTGGGGTGATCTTGTGTTTTCCTACCCCTTGGGTCAGTCCCCAGATGTCCAGGGTTTATACTGACTTGGTTGTGCAACCCTGAGATGATGATGAATGCTCATTGTCAGCTGTGCAGGATCTAGAATCACCTAGGAGACAAACCTCAAGACACAACTGTGATGGGGTTTCTGAGATCAAGTTATTGAATGTAGAGAGACCCACACTGACTGAAGTTTCCTCCCATAACCTGAGATCCAGGACTGAATAGAAAACAGAGAGTGAGCTGAGCACCAGCATATCTCTCTCTCTCTCTCTCTCTCTCTCTCTCTCTCTCTCTCTCTCTCTCTCTCTCTCTCTCTCCTGGCTGCAGAGGCAAGGTGACTACCTGCCTCAGGCTCCTGCCACCATGTTTTCCCCTCCACGATGAGCTGCACCCTCAAACCATGAGCCAAAATGAACTCTTCCTCCCAAGTTACCATTGGCAGTTATTTTGTCACAGGAGCAAGAAACCAACTAGTCCTGTCCATTAGTCCCTCTGCAGCTTCTAAAGGGAAGGAGGCGCACCAGCCCTGGACCAGAGTTTCATCTCCGTGCAGATACTGTTCCACCCTCCTCCTCTACTGTTCCCTCTCTGGGGCAGGGAAACTGAGGCCAAGCAGAGGGAACAAGCAGTTTTCCCCAGGGTCATCACTAACAGGCTAGAATGCCTGCCCAGGCTCACTGCCTGTAAAGCCCAGGTTGTCACCAACACAATGCCAACTGTTGGTGCAATGAATTTCTCCATGTGTTCAGCAAGCATAAGTACCAGAGCATGAGGCGTCCATTAGCAATTTGCCCAACCATAGGGTGTACTCATGAAAATGCCCACCAGCTCTTTAGACCACTTCCCACACCTAGGCCCACACCATCACTTCTGTCACCCATGTTGGCAGTGATGACACCATCCTCTCTGGGCCCAGTCTTTCTGAAGACACCCTTAGGAAGCCACTAGCAAAATGATAGTAGAGGAGGTTTGACAGGATGTGCTCTACACAGCCGCTTACAAGAGCTGACAGTGCAGATCGCTTCCCAAGTCTGTGTCCTGTGTTGTGACATTGATTGCTCTGCACTGACCATGGTGGGAGCATTTATGCCTCAGAGCTAGACCAAGGTCGCACACCAGAACCCTTCCTGCAGAAAGCTCCTTCAACAGCACATTGCTGCCCAGCTGCCTCTCCTTATCTCAACCTGGCTTTTTACAACCTCTGGGACCAGCTTTAGCACTCCTCGTTTCACAGTGTGGAACAGGTCTAGCCAAGGTCGCACAGTAGCCAGAGCAGAGCTGGGATATCAGCTCCATCCTGCGCCCTGTGAAGAGTAACTCTCAGAGCTCTCTGCATCTGCAGAAGATTATCATTCCTGTCACTGCCCTGGCTGCCCGGGAGACAGAGCCAATGAACCTGAACAGCTGCCGTCCAGCTGGCTCCAGGGCAAGCAATCTCAGAGCTACCCAGGGTGGAATCCCCAAGCCTGGCTTACTTCTCATCAGCCAAGAACCCTTACAATGCATGCCCCTAGCAGTACCCACATGATATCACCGTCTCGGCCTGCCCCAGAGACTGATAGCTTTCTTTCATAACACCAGAGTCTGCTCACAAGGGGCTCCAACATGCTTTTATAGGGTCGTAACTTATTTTTCTCCTAACACACCTTTAATTAATTCTTTGAGAATTTTATACCATTTGTTTTTATCATATTCACACACACACACACACACACACACACACACACACAAACACACACACAGAGGCACACATCAGATCTACCCCTGTTTCCTACGCTTCCGACTTTGTGACCAATATGTGCAGTCCAAACAATTGGGTTGGGTGGGTGGTCATCTATGGGAGTGTGGTCAACCTACCAGGGGCCACGTACTTAAAACTGACTCTCCCTCTCCAGAAAATGTGAACTGCCTACTTCCACTTTGCTCAACCAGGATGACACTTAGCTGAGTTCTAAATACGTATCCCACAGGTAAGAGACTACCTCGTCACCAAGAAGCGTCTGTTCACACCAGAAGAAAAGCCATTACAGAAAGCCACTGCTAACTGAAATGCAGAGGACTGGCTGTGTGTGCTCAGCCCAAAGTGATGCATCTGAATGCGACCCTTACACCTAAGGCTTGGGAGCACCGAGGAAGAAAAAAGACGTTAAGAGAAGATCAGGAGACTGTGAGGAAAGAGGAGGAAGAGAGACGTCATGCCTTAGGAGTGTGTAGGACGGAGAAGTAGATCCGCCATGTAAAGGAGCCAAGAGAACGAGGTCCAGAGGACTGCTCAATGGGTCAAAAGCAGCCAAGAAGGAACACAGAAATTAGTCAGTAGTAACTCGGAGTTATCTGTGGGAGGTTGATCCTAGCAGCATGGAGGGTAGGCAGCTGCCCAGCTAGTGTGCTATTTAAGATATATTAAAATATAAAGGCTGAAGAAAAAGAGTGAGAAGATCGGAATGACAGCTGGAAGATCATGTCTTCTAGACGTGGCAGGGAAGCTACACCCATGAAATCACAACAACATGGCTGCCTAAACATGGCGTGAGCAACAGCACTAGTTGACATGCCAACATGGATGCAGGAAGAGCTAAGGAAATTAAAAGCTGCTGAGAGAGGTGAGAAAGGAAAATGAGAATTACTCTTCCCTCGAAATGAGCACCCTAAATAATTATTCAATCCCAAGTGGTCAGCCCTAAAAAGTTATATATACAAGCAACACTAAACGGACCCAGCAGATTGCATTTCTATATTTACGTGCATATATGTGTGTGTGCAAGTAATGGTGATAATTAAAGAATACGAGACCATAAATTTGAAAGGAACCCAAGGCTTGAGGAAAAAGAAATTATATTTTAAATAAAGAATAAAATATCCTCTCTTTTTCCGGCTGGAACCAGAGAGGCTGTACCAGAGGAGAAAAAGAAGGTTCCCGCTGAGCCAGAAACCCTTAAGAAAAAGCGAAGGAATTTTGCAGAGCTGAGAGTGAGGCGCCTGAGGAAGAAGTTTGCCCTGAAGACACTGTGAAAGGCAAGGAGGAAGCTCATCTATGAGAGGGCAAAGCACTCTCACAAGGAGTGCAGACAGATGAACCGGACTGAGATTCGCATGGCTAGGATAGCAAGGAGAGCTGGGAACATCTGTGCGCCCGCAGAACCAAAATTGGCCTTTGCCATCAGAATCCGAGGTATCAATGGAGTGAGCCCAGGGGTGCGCAAGGTGCTACGACTGCTTCATTTTCACAGATCCTCAATGGCACCTTTGTTAAGCTCAACAAGGCTTCGATTAACATGGTGAGGATTGTGGAACCGCACATTGCATGGGGGCACCCCAGCCTGGAGTCAGTAAATGAGCTCCTCTACAAGCGAGGCTATGGCGAAATCAATAAAAAGCAGATAGCCTTGACAGATAATTCCTTGATTTCTCGATCTCTTGGTAAATTTGGCATCATCTGCATGGAGGATCTAATTCATGAGATCTATACAGTTGGGAAATGCTTCAAGGAAGCAAATAACTTCCTGTGGCCCTTCAAACTACCTTCCCCACAAGGTGGAATGAAGAAAAAGACACCTCACTTTGTAGAAGGTGGAGACGCTGGCAACAGGGAATAGCAGATAAACAGGCTTATTAGACGGATGAACTGAAGTGTCGCCCATGGTAATTTTATAATCTGGTCAGTTAATAAACAGTCACAGCTCGGCAAATTAAAGAAAATAAATAAATTAATTAATTAATATAAATAAAATTTTCAAGAATTTAAAAAATGCGAGACCTCAGATCAATAACTCAATGGTGCACCTTGAGGCCTTGGAAAAACAAGAACAAGCAATATCCCCACCAAAAAAGTGGATGGGAAGAGATTGTGAAAATCAGGATCTTAATTGTGTCGCTCAAAATTCATCAGCCAAGCATAAAATGCGACTAGCAAGTATTGATTCGTATCTTCTTTGTGTCTACAAACACTTATGAATGTTGGTAGATACTTTTCACATTATCACTGCAACAAAATTTCTGACCAAAATGGCCTAAAGACAGGGTTGTTTGGGCTCACAGTTTCCAAGGGCTCTGTCCATGGTGCCTGGATCCCGTACACTCAGGCAGAATATAGCACTGACAGGAAAGTGTGGCAGAAGATGCTGTCCACCTCCTCACAGGTAGGAAGCAGACAGTGTACCCTTGGGATCCAGTTCTCAGCAGGTATGACAGGGTGGTGGCAGGGAAGAGATTGCAGAAAAGCTAAAGATTAGAGTAATTGCTAGCACCCTTCCTGTGGCCTCCTTTGAGGGAAATCTGTTCTGGCTCGTTGGTCAGTAGGGAAACTGCTGTGGTTGGCCTGCACGGGAAAGCAGAGCAATCAAGAGACAGAAAGAGACGTGCATCTGCACGGCTAGATTAGGGGTCTAGCTCTTACTATGTGGCTGAGAAGCATCTTTGTGACCTGGTTTTAAGAAGTGGGTAGGAGCTCATCCCATTGGAAAAGAGAGCATGAGAACTTCTCAGCTCCGAAACAGAAGACTGTGGCTGTGTGGGCGTTGTCCTGGGAGTCTGTGTGAAGAAGGAAACCTGAGGCAGGAGATCCAATGAGGGATAAGAGCATGCATCAACATGAGGAGCCGAGTTTGGATCCCAAGTACCCATGAGAAAAACCAGGCATCACGCTATACACACCTCTAACCCCATCACTGTGGAGGGCAAAGACGGGAGGGTGGCTGGAGCTTGCTGGCTGCCAGCCTTGCTCCACAGTCTATGAGAGAGCTTGTCTCTAGGGAATAAAATACAGAGTGACACCAACACTCAACTCTACACACACATGCACACACACACACACACACACACACACACACACACACACCAGGGTATGTGTGCTAAGCATTGAGCTAGCCACTGGCCCATTTGCCATTTTGCAAGAACAAGAGTATTCACTACAAGAAGTAAGACTGGGGAGCAAATCAAAAGGCAAGGTATGGAGACCATCGGCGCTCCATTGGGAATGTTGAGTCCTCCCCTAGGCCAGCAGGCTTCACGACTCTGAATCACCAGGGTAAGGAGTAGGGCATAAGAGAGCAGAGTCTCAGAGCAGCTTGGCCTTCACAAGGTGACTTGTAAATGTCTAAAGCCACGTGAATGTTGCGCCTTCCTCTGTAACTCATCGGCATTTGCTGTTATCATATAAATCTGCTGAGCCTTGAGCTTCAGACCATCAACACCAAGTAATGGGTGCTACAGAGCTGGTTGGAGCAGCAGGACATGTCCTGGAGAAGCGTTTGATGCAGGAGGTGCTCCAGGCAGAGGTTAGATGCTCCTTCTGAGGCCACACCACAAATGTGATCTTTCTCATTTGGTGAACGAAGCTTGAAGAGTCAGTCAGGTTACACAGCTGTGGAGCATCTTGCACTCCAACCCCTTCACCCCAGAGCTGAGCGCATCTCCGTCCTAGATGAAGGAGGCTACGTTCTGCACTCCGTAGCAGAGCCAAGAACTCTTAAGGGCTGCATGCCCCAACCCTGCTTCACAGGACCTCCACCTGAGCCCCCACTCTGGCCTTACACAGAATCACGCCTGTAGACTCACAGCTTCCTCTCTGCTGCCCCAAGGAACCTTCTCAGCACTGAGGTGGAAGCAAAGGTGCAGTTGCTATTTGTGGTGGGCAAGCTTTATCCGAAAAGGCTGCTGGGATACATCTGAGGCCTTTCAAGCCCACTCATCTGGGCCATTATAACTCAAAGCAGCCATAGACAATACATCCAAAAAGAGACATAAATGTGTTTTAAAATTTTATTCATGCAACTGTGGAGATGAATGTGTCAGTAAGCACTTGTCTGGTAAGAGTGGAACCCTGACAGTGGATCCCCAGAAGCAATGTTAGAAGCCGCCATATTGGCACATGCCGGAAATCCCGGTAGGAGCAAGGTGGGAGACAGAGACAGGGGGATCCCCGGATGCTCATAAGCCAAGCTATCCTGGCCTAAATTCCAAGCCAATGGAATCTTGTCTCAAACAAAGATAGAAGACTCCTCAGAACTGACAGCTGAGGTTGTGCACTGACCTGTACACTCCTGTGTGCACATGCACACGTGCACACATGCTCACACACACCACACACAAAGGCACACATATACTATCCACAGCAATCCTAATTCCAGTGAACACTTAGTCCTTGATCAGGACACACCGGATCTGCTCTCCCACAGATGCCAATCTGGCCATGGCCACAGCAGGCCTGTGAGTCTGCCCTCCTCACTTGCCACTCAGACTCCATCAGCATCACACTAGCCACAAGCAAGCCGACCTCCAAGGAGGAAAGGCATCCACCCTGGGGAATCATGGGTCACCTCTGAAAATGGTGTGAGGAAGAGTGATGATAAGATTTGGAGACCCATGAGCCACTGCTGAGAAGAGTTCAGAGAAACGGAGCACTGTCATGCTGCGGGAGCAAGTCTGTGATTTTAATGTGTCGGCTACAAAGAGGGACCAACTAGGCACTGAAGAGACATTGGAGAAGGAGCAATGGGGGAGCCAGGGTACGGACCGTGAGGCTTCCTCCTGCTCTTTGTCTCTCCACCTTGACTTGTTCTAGTTGAAACTTTTTCTGAAGCCAATGCTGTGACACCAACAGTGCACCTGCGAGTGCCAAGCCAGCTCCTGGCACCGTGAGGACAGTGTTGAGGGGGTGGGGCTGCTCCAGCTCATATCTCTTCCCTGGAACTGAGATCAAAGGAGCCAAACAACTTGTCCAGAGTTCCAACAAAGCAAGCTCAGTGATGCAGCTAGAGCACACATGCTCACACACATGCTCACACACACATGCTCACACACACATGCTCACACACACACAATCACTCACACACACACTGGCCAGCCCACCCAGGGCATGTGAATTCACTCACTCTAACACCCTGTGTCTTTTCCTAACACTGCAATGAAGGAAGAAATAAAAGTCCATCTTCGGACATCTCGTCTTGGCAGACACAGAGATAGATGCTTCAGCTGCTCAAAATCATCCACCCTTCGATTTGTTTCCCAACAAGGTAACACACAAGGTTGTTAGCACAAGGTCCCCAAGCCAAATACCTCCCAATTCTGAAGGCCAGAAGCCCCAGAGCAGCTCTCAGGGGGCATCCCACTTTACCTCTTCCAGATCCTGGTAGCTTCAGACATTCCTTATCCACCCTCATCCTCACATAGCTCCCTCCTCTCCTGTGCTTGTCTCGTTTCCTCTTGAGAGCAGAACCCAAGGCCAATCTCATTAGACTACAGCATGTTCTACCCCATTCTGACTTTTTCTTCAAAGTCTCAGGTAGCCAGGTTTTCCTCAGACTTACTGAATAGACAACAATGACACTGGACTCCTGGTTTCCCTGCCTCGACCTCCTAATCACTGGGATTTCAAGCAAGCATCACCACGCCCAGTTTAGGAGAAGCCAGGGTCTCACCCATGCTGTACAAGCATTCCACTAACTGAGCTAGATCCTCAGCCACCCCATGACTCCGTCTTACTCACAGCTACTCAGGTCCTATTTCCAAATGAAGCCATATCTGCACGTCCTTAGAATTCAGATGTCAGGACACAGTTTAACCCGTCACAAAACTACAAACCCATTCTCTTTTTTAAACTGTCAAGCACTAATTCTCAGAGAAGCTTAGTAACTTATGAAAAAAATCACATAGCCAGAACATAGCAAGCCAAGGCTAAAGTTTCCCCAGAACCTTGAGTTCTCCCCTCTTTTGCAACTCTCTACCCATCCCCATCCCCCACCCCCACCCCTCACCCCCCCACCCACCCCCTCCCAAGTCAACCTGCAGGACTGAAGCCCAGAGGCTCCACCTGCCACCAGCCCAGGTTTTCTTCCCATCAGGAAGCTTTCTTTGTAGAACGGTGCAGCCCCCTGAAGGCAATGAGCTGTCACAGGCCAGCCCTAGGGCAGAGGACCCACCAGCCTGCAGCCCCAGTCCACAGAGCCAGACCAGAAGCGTGACACTGACAAACCGCCCTCCCGCCTCTCTGACGGTTCTCAGAGCAAGCTTATAAGAGTCAATTAGGAATCCTGAAACATGGAGATCTTGGCATTGCCTCCTGAAAGAACCAAAGAATTACAAACACAGGAAAAACACAAATCTACAAACGAAGAGAAAAGCAAACACAGGCACCTCCTTCAATGTTGGTGCTCCATAGGAAGGCTGTTCTAATGGTCGCCCTGAGAGTGACAGACTGATGTCCCTGAAGGCTCCAGAGAAGGCAGCCTTGCTGGTGTCAACACAGAGGTTCTAGAGGGAGGGTGAAGAGAACTAGCATACTGATCATTATTATTTTAATGGCTTTCCCTGTGCTATTCCTCACCCCTCTCCCACTGGGCTCCCCACCTCCCTTCTCATACCCTGCTCACAGCAGCTTCTGGCTACCTATGCAGAACCCACCTACCCCATATCGATCTCCCGAGTGGACTGCTTCTACCACCAGGAGCTAGGAGATGGATATGTAAGACCTTGGGCCATCTTGTAACCTCTTTGGGGCTCCAGCTGCTGGCCATAAGTCAAGTAGTTATGGCAGTCACTGGAGGCTGGGATGAAGTCATCCTTGAAAAGCTCTCAACATGGCTCCTGAGACGCACCAACTCTCACCAGCTCCCTTCCTTGTTGGCCCCACCCGGAGTGTTTGAACATGGACTCTATAGTTAATTCTCACCCTTGTAGGCCACCTCTGCCAGTGCCTTGTCCCCTCCTGCCTGCAGCAGAGGTTGACTTGTTGCTATCCTGTCATTTGCTGAGACAAAGACACAAGTCCTAAGGCGACCTGGACTCATCGGTCTTCAGGGACTACAGAGCAAACAGCCCAACATTCTGACCTCAGCTCCTAAACTTGTTAAGCCCTGGCTCCTTTTCCTTGAGGGGATAGGAAGAGGGTTCTCTGCATCCTAAGACAGACTCAAATTTGCTATGTAACTGAGAAGTACCTTAAGATTCTGTTCCTCAGGCCCCACCTCCTGAGCTCTGACTGTCAAATCAGTAGCTGCAGGAGCTGAAGCAGTAGCTCAGAGGGTAACATCACTGGCTGTTTTTCCAGATGGGCCATGGTTTGATCCCAGCACTGACTTGGTGGCTCACAACCACGGGCAACTACAGTCCCAGGAGATCTACTGCCCTGTTATGACTCTCAGGGGTACTATAGGCCCAGAGAGCACAGATACATATGCAGGAAAATATTCACACACAAAATAATGAAACAAACATTTTAATTAAAAAAATTAAAATAATAGCCACTAGCCAAGTGACATTAGTGGATTTAAATTCATTAAGATAAGAAGAATACTAAAAATCCTTTTCTAAGTTACACAAGCCATGTTTTCAAGTTTCCTGGATTGGTCAGCCTTCTGTCATTAGGGCAAAATATCTGAGAAATTCAGCAGCTTAAAGGAGAACAGTCTGCCAGGCACGATGGCACACACTTGCCCTCCTAGCAAGTAAAGGATGGAGAAAAGAGGACCAGAAATTCAAGATTACTCTTACCATAGAGCCTCAACCTGGGGTATATAACAATCAATCAATCAATGGAAGAAAAAGGATTTATTTAGCTCATTATTTTGAAGACTTAGCCCCCATCACTTTGGGCTTATAGGAAAACAAACATAAGGGCAGGGAATGCATGATGGTAACACAGCCAGAAACCAGAAAGAACTAGAAGAGTCCAGGCTTCCAAGTTCCCCAGGCCACACCTACCAGTGACCTCCGTTCTTCAATTTCACTGCCTAAAGTTCCTACCGATTCCCAATATTGTCACCGGCTGGGAACCAGACCTTTAACACATGCACCTTTGGGGACATTCACTATTCAAATTAAAACAGGAGACATGGCCCCCTGTAGCTTATGGCCACCATCAGATGAGGTGATAAGAAAGAATCCCATCATCCAGAAATTTTGAGCAATACTGTTATAGAGGGTTATAGTAAGGGTTCAATAAATTGACGGACACTGTGCTTTTAGCACCACAGCTGAAGAATAAGACACATTTAGTGGAATGTAGCTACTGTCTTTTAATCCTCTGCAAAGTAGATGACGTTGTTCCTACTCAGCAAATGAGAAGGTAGAGGCTCAGGGGAATTAATAAGGGTTTTCAAACTTTCATAGGCAACAACTGTTAGAGTCCAGGTTTAGCCTCTAGTAAGTATGACTCTAAAAATGGTGGTTTTCCCACAGTGATCCTCTGGGAATAAAAGAAACTGATAGCTAAGAGCGACTGTTGCAAAATGCAGCTGCAAGCTGCTCTTGTGTCATCAATGCAAAACAGAGGCTGAGAGAATAGCTCACTGAATAATATGTCCGGCTTCAAGTGAAAGGACCCAGTTCACTTCCCAGAACCCACCTACAAAATGCTCTGCATGGTGGCACATACTTAGAATCCAATATTGGGGAGGTGGAGACAGATGAACCCCTAAGGCTCACTGGCCAATCAGCCTAGACCCTGTCTCAAAATAAAGAGCCTACTACCTGAACACAACACTTGAGGCAGCCCTCTGGCCTCCAGGTGCACATACACTGGGGCTCAGGGAATAGAAGTTTCAGCACGCCTACCTTTCCTGCGGATACTTTGTTATAATGAGTCAGAAATGTTTCCCATGTATTTGTACAGCTGTTTCCCAGATGATGGTACTATTTTCAGAAACCATGACACCTTTTGAAGATGGGGCTTAGCTGGAGGAAGAGGATCACTGGAGACAGGTTGCTGGCGCCTAGAGACTTTGTGAGTATAGTGTCCCTGGTCCCTTCCTGTCACAGACTCTTCCCTGGTCAGGCCACCATGTGTGCAGCAGCTACCACACATTCCTACAGCTACCTAAAGATCCTCCAGACATCACACCTTCCCACCATGATGGACTGAGGTCTCTAAAACCATGAGCCAAAATAAAGCTGTCTCCCTTGTGCTGATCTGTGAGGTGTTTTCTTAGAGTGGTAAACTAAATAACTAATACAGTGCTCTTCAGTAAGGTGGACAGTGTCAAGACTGCAGTGAAGCAGCATGTTGCTAGCACACAGTAGGTACCTAGGATTCTTTTTTCCATCTTAAATTCACTGCCAGAAATATAAGCCTTTGGCCTGGCCCTAAAATATACCCCTTTCAACACATACACACATGTGTACATGTCTATACATATGTGTACGTACATATGTGTGCAAGTGTGTGTGCTCTTGTGCTTATGTGTGTATATGTGCAAATGTATGCATATATTATGTGCTTGGATATGTGTGTGTGTGTAGATATAAGTATGCGTGTACACATGTATGTGTGAGTGCTTGTGTATATTCTGGGTGTGTGTGCGTGTGTGTGTGTGTGTGTGTCTGTGTGTGTGTGTGTGTATGTCTGTGTGGGTATGCATGTGTTCACACACATGCAGAAGCCAGAGGTCAATCTTGGTATTGTCGTCTATCTGATCTTTTAAGATAGGTTTTGTCATTGTCTTGGACCCTGACATGTATCCTTGGGCTGGCTGGCCAGTGAGTCCCAGGGATGCACCTGCCTCTACCTCCCAGAACCAGTTTTACAAGAACATACCACCATGCTTGTCTTTTCGCATGGATTCTGTGGGATCTGACTTTAGGCCCTTGTGTATATGTAGAGAACACTTTACTGACAGAGATATCTTCCCAGCTTCCCAGCTCCCTGATCTCACTGTAGACTTCCTGAAAGAAGCGGAGAGTTGTGGGGTCCATAATCTAGGCAGCATAAAAGCACACTGCATCCTGTCATGCATGACTGGAATGTGGCCCTTTAATTTGTTAATCTTAACAAATCAGGGTTCCAGAGCCTTGCAAAGACATGAAGCCACTAGCGAGCTATGCTGAAACAATCAATTCCTTGATTAAAATCTGACAGCTTAATTAATTAGTACTTAATAGCACAACCTTAATTATACTCTACATCGTTATTTGATAATAGTCATAGATTTCCCATGTGGCTACGCACACATGTCTTTTTATCAGCTGATTACAAATGACCAAGCTTGACCTCCAGTCTCAGGGGAAAATGCCTCTGACATCCAGAACATCAAAGACTTCATCAGCACTAATTCCATTCCCGCCAAGACCTCTGCATGACAGAATCGTCTGCGTTAAAAGTTCTCCGAGGGTCTTCAGAGATGGGCCCACGGTTAAGAGCGCTTGCTGTTCTTCCATGGGACTGGAGTTCCGTCCACATCAGCATCCACATCAGGCAACCAGAAAAGGAACGCCTCAGACATCCGAACACATGGTATACACTTACACATATTCACACACACACACACACACACACACACACACACACACACACACACACACACGTGCATAAGTAAAAATGAACCATCCTTTAAGTTTAAAGTTTATATAAAAAAAGCAATGACTTTGCCCTTCAGACCTCGACATTTGTGAACTTTTATAAAGTATTAAATAGCATCTTTGACACTTGCTTCAACTCAAAAGAGACAGGTGATTGTTTTTTTAACCCAGAGGCTACATTGATCGCTAAAGTGTGCAAAAGGCACTGAAATCCTCCAGATATGATTAAAGATTTATGAAGGGCCCTGAGTAAACAGGGAAAATATGAGACCCAGAGGCAGAATGATCTGAGCTCTGCTCTGTGTGTGTACTGCTGAGCTCTGACGCCTGCCGTTCCTTTCCCTGCCTCAGCCTCAGTCCTTTGTTTGTGAGATACAATCATGGCTAGTCCTTGGGACAGCAACTGAGGCCCCAGTGACCAGGAGCCTCTGCTCATACAGCCTCCTAAGTTAACACTTAGCTGTGGTACACACGTTCTCTGTCCTGCTCTTCATGGAAACCATCCAGGCCGAGGAAGAAGTGTCACTCCTGAGGGCTCTGTAGCACAAGCCCATAAAGATGTTGCCAGAGAACCCCATTCCCCGGCAAATATATGAAAGGAGGGTCATAAACCTTTCTAGAAGTTCTGAGACACATTCTGGCCTACAGGCAAAGACCCTGTCGATATGTCCCCCCAAATGTGCTCTGCATAGATTGGCATAAAGTTCCTTGTCCTAATTTACACTGTGTAGCTACAGAATCAGTCACCCATGGTGTTTACTAACCAATGTATACAATGTACAGTGCCAGTCCCCACGTGCCCATTCCCCCAGCGATGGAGACTTTTACAGAGAAATGTCTCAATATACTGATTTCTGGGCCTAGCTCAGTCAGTCTGACGGGATCCTAAAGAAATTTCTTTTTTAAAATTCCCAAGCAATTCTGGCAGATAGATTTGCCGAGGAACAGATAAAATGCTTGTTGCTCGTGTGGCCAGACAATCGAGCCCCGACTTTTGGCCCCTATAATGCACCAGTAATAATAGTGTCTTGGAGAGAGACTGCAGTTGCTTCCCAATGTGATTTCAAATCCTCCCTGAGAGGTCTCCTTGAGGACCTGAAATTATGGTGACTGGATGAGGTTCTCTACCTCTTATTGCAAAAGGCAGGGTATAAAGCATTGCCCAGCTTCCGAGAGGGAAGTAATTCAGTGTCCAAGTCTGTCTTCCCTCTGACGGCTGCTCAGTACCTGTAGTCAGTCGTTCAACTGTGTGTGTGTGTGTGTGTGTGTGTGTGTGTGTGTGTGTGCGCCTGTGTCTGTGTGTGTGTCTTTGTGTCTGCGCTCTCTCTCTCTCTCTCTCTCTCTCTCTCTCTCTCTCTCTCTCTCTCTCTCTCCTGTGTGTGTGTGCCTGTGTGTGTGTGTGTGTGTGTGTGTGTGTGTATGTGTGTGTGTGTGCATGTATGTATGCTTCTGCATGTAGAGGCCAGAGAATGATGTCGGTTGTCTTCCTCAGTCCCTCTCCCCTTAATTTACTGATGCTGTCTCATGCTTAGAGGATCCCAATTCAACCTCCCAACTGCTGAGATTACAGTGACTCAGCTTTTCCTGGGTGCTGGGATCTGAACTCTGGCCCTCGTGCTTAGCAATGCCAGAAGAAGGCATCGGATTGCATGGATCTGGAGTAATGGGCAGCTGTGAGCCACCATGTTGGTACTAAGAAATGAACCAGCTCCTTTGCAAGAGCAGCAACTCCAGCCTCTCACCACCCAGTCCTATTCTTCAAGTTCTGATAACACCAAACTACAGCCGGAACACCCACAAGATACCCACAACCCCTTTTACTGGAGCCACACAGCTAGCTAGACTGTGTCGGAGAACAGGATTGGTGTGAGATTTCCTTGCCTTTCTTCACCTCTCAAAATTGGCCAACTGAATGAAATAAGGAAACCAGTTGGGGTGCAAAAAGCAAAAAACAAAAGCAAACAAAGCAGAGTACAATTTCTTAGCCACCCTCGACTTCCGGAGGGACCCTGAGCACTCTGCAAATTTCAGTCGCCAACCTGGTTAGTAGCAAGCAACATTAGCTATAACAATAGCTGGAATTACAGAAGACCTTGGGTACCTTGATGGTCATTTCCAGGAAGCAGAATGTCTGTCTTCCACCAAGGTTCTCCTTTCTCCCCTGTATTACTTCCCACTAATTTTGAAAAACATTTTTGCTGGACTTTTTCCATTATTTTCCCAGCATGGACCTAATAGCGACCAAGAAGTACTTTTAAAAATCCCATTAACTTTATCTAATGGAAATTCTCACAATATCACAATTGCCAAAGGCCTTTTTTTATTCTTGAATTAACCTTAGGGAGCTTTTAGATGTTCTTTGGGGCATGTACAGGAAGACGAAGGAAATCTTTCATTTCTACATCCTTGGAGAGCTTGCACGCTTGGGTAAGTATAGACCTGCTCGTTCCTAATGTGTTTCTCTGGGTGAATATTGATTTGACTCCTGTTGTATATCCTGAGTACACACCAATCTCCAGAAATATGGGCCAACCGAGGATTGTTTCTTCATGTTCAACTTTGAGAGACCGGAGTGGTCCCACTTGGTTGGGTTTTAGCTGCTCTTTTCTCACCTATTCTTCCTGTAGATATCACACGTGTGTTGAGAACGTTACATACATGAAAGTAATGTCTGTGGCTACTAAACAATCCTTGTCCTCTCCCCGTGCTCTGTGGGATGCTTTAGCCTCATAGAAGTCAGGCTTAAGGTGGTTAACGGTGAGTCACCAGAAATCAGAAAAGTTCAGTCATGTTTCTGATGGCGTGGCGAGCTGGGTAGGTCTGCACTGTGAGTGTCTTTGCTTTTGTGCTGGTTTAGTCCATGCTCAGAAGAATCTGCCTTCCATGTCTCCCTCCTGCCGCCTTTCCCGTCAGGAAGGACGTATGTGGATACGCACAGGTCCAAGCAGTATCTTCTGCTCCTAAGGCCTTTGAGTTCCCTGACCTGAAAAGCTTCACACTCTCTCTTTCTATTTGAGAGGCGTTGTTACTGGCTTTGAGAAATGGTCTGTACCATTTGAACTCATTATGCAGCCAAAGATTGCCCCAAACTTCTCTTCCTGCCTCTGCCTTCCAAATGCTGTGGTTCCGAGTGAGCAGCACCGTGACCAGTTCGTATGTTGTATGCAGAGCTAAGGATCAACCATGGGGCTTCCCACATGCTAGGCAAATGCCCTACCAAAGGGAGGCTGCAATGATGACTGATTGACATGGACATTTTATTTAAGAATCTAAAGCACATAAAGAGACAATGATTCTTTCTTCTTCTTCTTCTTCTTCTTCTTCTTCTTCTTCTTCTTCTTCTTCTTCTTCTTCTTCTCCTCTTCCTCCTCCTCCTCCTCCTCCTCCTCCTCCTTCTTCTTCTTCTTCTTCTTCTCCTCTTCCTCCTCCTCCTCCTCCTCCTCCTCCTCCTCTTCCTCCTCCTCCTCCTCCTTCTTCTTCTTCTTCTTCTTCTTCTTCTTCTTCTTCTTCTTCTTCTTCTTCTTCTTCTTCTTCTTTTTTCTTTTTTTTTCCGGGGCTGGGGACTGAACCCAGGACCTTGCGCTTCCTAGACAAGCACTCTACCACTGAGCCAAATCCCCAACCCCGACAATGATTCTTAAGGACCGACATGTTTGACTTAGGGGTGAAAATCAGCTACTTTCCTCTCTCTTCCCCCCACTTATTGCTCCGTTGCTCATTATGATGGCTGAGTTACCAAGCACTGCAAGGCACTCAAGAAAGACGTCTCTAGAACCAGAGTGCATTTATGCCAGTGCTACACCAAGACCTTAAGAGTCAAGTAAACACCCCAAGATTCTGTACCCCCAATGGAATTCGTTCTTGGTTACATCCCCCAAGGATCTGAGCAGGCCTTCATGACTTCGGTGAGAGCATGGTCTCAGTGCCAGTGGCAGCCATGCTGCTGAGGGCATATTCCCAGTGGAACCAAACAGATGCCATGGGCACACAAGACTGCACTGCTAGAAGCAAGAGGATCACATAGGACCTGGGTACTCACTGTCACATCAGGAATGGGGAAGCAGAGAGGGTCTTTCCTGCTGAGCCAGCCCTGCCTGATCAGATTGCTTACTGGGGCTTGTCACAGGAGCAAGCTCAGATACCAGTCACCTCCCTTTGCCTGGGATATTGTGATACACCAGGAGGCAGGGTCTTCAGACCTCCGAAAACAGAAGTAAGTTGTTGTCACGAGGTAGAAGACAGGTTTACACATCTGTAGCTTTGACTTTATAAAGTCAGATGAAGCAGGGTTCAAATCCCAGCTATGTCACCTTGGTCCAGCAATGTTAATCTCCCTTTGTGCCTGACATGGTGCCCACCTGGCACCGGCACTTGATCAGATAAACACAATCCGAGAGCACAGTGTTTGCCCTAAGTGGACACTTGCCCTAGATTTCTTCTCTCCAGCTCTGAAGACATGAGTCAGAAGATCCATTTTGATGACTGAAGCCATTGGGAAAGGTTGGCAAAAACAACCAGAGGTGAGGCTTCCATAGAAACGGCTGGTCAGGAGTCAGGAAAGGAACAACTTGCACCTTGTAGGTGACTTTAAAGTCTCAGAGATGCAGCAGAGTTGGGACTAACTTTAGAATGGAGGTTGACGCTAGGAACCCAGCAAAGAGAAACGGACTCCCCATGGTGCCTCCACATGGGTCTTTACCGCCAGTGCTCCAGAACTTTCCCCGCTCCTCTCTGACAATTTCACAGACTGAGCGACTCCTAAGGAGCTAGTGTTCTAGCAGCGTCTCCGGAAGACACCAGGCTGGAAAGAAAGAGCCGGCACCTCACAGAGGCAGGGACAGAAGGCTTTGAAACCTAACAAGATCTCTGTAGCCACACCAGAAACAAGAGGAATGGTGGGAATTTATAAGTGTAAGACTCCCTTCTCTTCCCGTCTCATTCCCTCTGAAGAGAAGGGATTCTCTTTCCTCCTCAGCTCTTGGTTTTGCTTTTACTGTGTGCTAAACAGAAATAAATAGAAGTGGGAATAAATCTTAAAGAAACTAGAAAATTGAGCCACGTGTCTAAGAAAAAAATGACTGGAAAGATGGCTCAGCTGGTGAAGTGCTTGCCTCACAAGCAGGAGGGACTGCTCTTGATATCCAGAACCCAGGTTTTAAAAAAAAAAGAGAAAAAGCAGATATGGTGGCATGCACGGTAATCCCCACACTGGAGACATAAGACAGGGGCAGGCTTAGGCTTGCCGGCCAGTCAGATTAGCTGGCTCAACAAAATTCCAGGCCACTGAGGGAGACCCTGTCAAAGGAGAGAGACCGAGACAGAGAGACAGACAGAGAGAGACAGAGACAGAGAAACAGAGAGAGACAGAGACAGAGACAGACAGACAGACAGACAGAGACAGAGACAGAGACGGAGAGAAGAAACAGTACACACTCATGTATGTACACATGCCCAGGCACATGCAAAGGCAGAAATGTCAACAAATAAGATAAATTTAAAACTGAAATAAAGGACACTGGTAGGGCTTAGAATAAAAATGTCTAAGGCTAAATTCTGGGGTTTAGAGAAGAGAGAAGTTATTCTCTTCTCAGGAGGAATTTGAGCAGGGCTTTGGGGTGCCAGAGGTGACATTAGGCTGACCCTGGGCTGAGCATTCCGTCCCTTCCCCTGAGTGTACTTCCAGAATGAAATGTCCTTTCATACAGATGTGCCCCGCTGGGACCGCACAGAGCTCCCGCTGTACACAGGCTATGCTAAGCCGCTGATTGCTGTTCACTAAATGCCTGCTAGGTTCCAGAAAATTCCACATACATCGAGTGCCTATTGCAGCCGGCGATTGCTCTGATTGGTGCCCATTAATTGCCTGCCTACTTCAGGTCTTTCCCACGGCAAGTCAGAGTCTACTTCCCCACCATTTGTTCTGGGATTGCCTCTAACCTGACCCATTAGCTGAAATTCAGTGGACCCCAGCACTCCAATTCAGATGACTCTCCACCGGCATCCATTTTGTCTCCTGGTCCCTGATGCTTCTGCATCCAAGAGAAGCCTGCACTGGGACACCTAAGGCTAGGACATGAAGGTAAGAGAACTAAGTCACCTCAGCTATCGGCATGCTGACTCTGATGCAGCTGACCACACAGGGAGAACCCTTCCGAGGAAGAATGGCCCAGGAGAGCACACCTGACGTCATTGACAGACACATAAAGTCGTGAGCAAAACATGTAGGCTCGTGGGCTACTGAGATGACTCAGCAAACAAAGACACTTGCGGTCAATCCTGGTGACCTGAGTTCGATACCCAAGACCTGAATGGTGGAGGAGGAAAACCAACTCCTGAAATGTGTCTTCTGACCTCCATACATACATGTACACACACACACGCACGCACACACACACACACACACACAGACACACACATGCACACAGACTAAGGCATGTGCATACACACTGAGACATGTACACATACACATGCAGATATATACAAAAATAATCATTCTTAGTATATAAGTAGTTTTAACTTAGTAGTTTGGAGCAATCTCATTTTATAGTAATACCTATCTGATGTTGACCAAGCAACAGAAACACACGCATTTCTTTGTTTGTGGTTGTCTGATTAAGACAGAGTCTCATGCAGCACAGTATGAACACCAAATGATTCAGAACCAAGGATGCCCTTAAACTCCTGGTGCTCCTGCTTCCACCCCCTCAAAGCTGGGACTGCTGTCCTGTACCACCATACGCAGGTAACACTTTGGCTATGTTATTTATTCTTACAACTGAGAATTTGTAACACTAGAAAGAAAGCTAGTAAACCTGTCGAGGTCACTTGTCTGGGAAGTTCCGAAACCCAATTTGAACATAGTTCCATTTCATTTCAAACCTATCCTTTCCGGCACCTCAGATGCCAGATTTGCCATAGGTCAACTCTGTATCTCAGGACAGCTAAAGGGACAGGGTCTGGGCAGCAGCTGTTGAAACCACAATTCTCAACATCCAGACCAGCAATGCAGGATCACAGCCCAAGAGGAAATTAGCATCCTGTGGGAGCTGGAACTGAATATTAAAGCCCATAAAAAATAAAAAAAAAAAAATAAACCACAGTGTTGAGAACAAAGAGAGACGCGAGAGTCTGTAGAGCTGAACTTGCAGAAGCGAGATTTCTGGAGGATAAGCAAACCCCTTTGACCAAATGGAAACTGAAACTGGAAAGTTCTCCCAACCAGAGGCAAAAAGCCGGTCTCTGGGATGAGTCAGACCACTCAGCAGGAACTGAGACACATGTGCACACATTTCTTGATTATCACAAGTCAGCACATACACCACACACACACGCACTCGCGCACACACACACACACATGCACACGCACACACACACACGCATACCTGTGTACCCCTGGAATTAGCTGAGCACATGTGAACACCTGCTTACTTACACTACAGTCTTAGTTTGACTGCTGTGAACAGACACCATGACCAAGGCAACTCTTAAAAGGACAGCGTATCACTAGGGCTGCTTGCTGGTTCAGAAGTTTAGTCAGTCCATTATCATCAAGGCGGGAGCACGGCAGAATCCAGGCACACATGATACAGGAGGAGAGGAGAGTTCTACATCTTGTTCTGAAGGCAAACAGAAGACTGCATTACAGGCAGTTAGGAGGAAGGGGTCAAAGTCCACCACCACAGTGACATACTCCCTCCAATAAGGCCACACTTCCTAATAGTTCCTCTCCCTGAGCCAAGCACATTGAAACAACCACAACTACAAAACAACACACACTTGCATTCATTAACACATGCAGTCACGTGTCTCTCTGGCCAAGAATTGACCACAAAATGGAGTGGGGAAGATGGCTTAGCATGTGCCACCAAAGCACAAAGGTCTGAGTTCAAATCCCTTTTGCTCACACAAAGAACTGGGTGTGGACATGCATGTCTGTAGCTCCAGTGCCCGAAAGGCAGAGACAAGCAGACCCTGGGAATTGCTGCCTGCCAGCCTAGCTCCAGCTTCAGGGAGAGACCCTGCCTCAAGGAAATCCATAGAGTACGAGAGACACCTGACCTTCTCCAGCTTCCATGTATGAATCAATACATCTGCACACGTGCATACACGCGCACGTGTGCGCGCGCGCGCGTACACACACACACACACACACACACACACCAACCTTAGAGGCACAGTGGGGGAAGGGAGGGAATTCATTCTCTCATGGGAGTTTGCTCTCTGGGCCTTAGTTATCCTCAGAGTAGAAGCATATCTGTTTTTCTGTCTAGATGCCAAGGCTGAGTCTTCAGACTGATCCTTCCCATGTAAAAGCTCAGCCTCCTCTAGGACCTCAGCACTGATCTCTACTACAGCAAGAAGGGATGGAAAGAAACCTCAGCTAGCTGGTGGGACCCACCATGAAATCAGCATTCATTTCGAGTCTTAGAAATTCCATACAGGCCCATCTTTGGACTTCTGTGGAGAAAGAATAATAACTCTGATAACAGTCTAGAGTTCAAATCCTGCTTCTGTTGCCTCTAGAAGTGTAGAGGTGAGGCCAATCACATAAATGTGCTAAACTTCAGGGCTCTCAATTGTCATGGAGACAGTGATTCCTCCAGAGGAGTACTGAGAAATATTAAACACAGAAGTGCTTAAAATGGAGGGTTCAAGACCTGAACATGTCAGTGTCTGTGTCCCTTTCTATTGCTGTGGTCAAACGCTAACCACAGTCTGGAGAGGGGAGGGATTTGGCATATCCTGACCATAGTCTTCCATTAAGGAAACTCAAGGCAGGACCCCAGAGACTGGAACTGAAGCAGAGTTCAAGGAATGCTTGTTACTGGCTGAGCCCTCTGGCTTGCTCTGCTTGGTCTCTCCCAGCGCTCAGGACCACCAGTCCAAGGGGATACACCCACAGTGGGCTGGGCACTCTCACATCTATCACTAATTAAGAAAATTACCTACCATCTTGTCTACAGGCCAATCTAATGAAGGCATTTTTCTCAGTTGATGTCTCCTCTTTCCAGATGACTCTAACTTGTATCACATTGACAAAAATAAAAACTCACCAGATGGGAGCTAAGAGATGGCTCATTCCCATAACCCACATGGTAGCTCACAGCCACTGTAACCCCAGGTCTTCTGGCCTCTGGGAACACAGGAGATGCATGTGGTATATAACATGTGTATAGGCAAATCATCTATGCATATAAAATAAAATTTTAAGTAGGTAACTAACCAGGATATTCAGTAGTTGTTACAAACAAGAACTGTTTTGGCCAATTCATAATGCTTTTGGTCATTTGAAATATTAATCTTGGGGTTCCACATTCTCCTCCTTTCAACTTCTTTCCTGTCCCCCTCCCAGCATAATACAAACTTGGGCCACACTCTGTTTGTATTCTATAACTTCTTGTGCTTCATATTTTATCCAAAATGATCATTTTTCTTCCCTTAAAGCCTCCCATGTAAATGTCTCATCTATGAATGAGCGCTAATTTCTTCTGTTCGTGGGCACTGTCTTTGCTAGGGCATCATTTATCTGGTTATAGTCACTGAAATCATTTGGCAAATCAATTTTAATAAACCCAAATTCTCCTTCTAGGCAATGTTTTGATACTCAAATTCCACTGAGAAAAGGGAACAAAAATCTGCAGGCTCAGAACGAGGACCAACCCTTGCTCTTCCAAAGCCGGTTCATGTTTCAAGGTGGGGCCCTGAATCTCCATTTTAACACTGATTCATCCACCACCACAGATATTCCTGAGCTCACATGTGGACACAGTGTGGCTCCAGACCACATGACCATACATGACAGGAAGAACAGAGAAAAAATTCTTAAACATTTTTTATCTTATTTCATGTGTGAGCATGTATGTGTATGTGTGAAAGAGTGTGTGAGTGTGTGAGTGTGCATATGACTGTATGTGAGCAAATGTGTGTGATTGTATGTGTGTATGTGAGTATGAAAGTGTGAGTGTGTGTGAGTGTATGTCAGTGAGTGTGTAAGTCAAAATGTGTGTGTGTTGTGTGAGTGTGTGTAAATATGTGTGAGGGGTATATTTGTGAGTGTGTGTATGTGAATGAGAGTGTGTCTGTCAATGTGTTGTGAATGTGTGTACTGTGTACGTATAAGTTGGTATGTATGAGTATGTAAAATGTGTGTGAGTACATATGTGTGTGTTTCTGTGAGAGTATGTGTGAGAGTGTGAGAGTGTGACTATGTATGTATGTGTATATGCACATTAGTGCATGAATGTGTATGAGCATATAGGAGTGTGTTTCAGTCACTATGTGTGTGAGTGTGGGTGCATATCAGTGAATGTGAGTGTATGTGAGTTTCGGTGTGTGAGTGTGGGTGTGGGTGTGTTTAAGTGTGAGTGTGAATGTGAGCATTGTGTCAGTGTCTCAGTGTGTATCTGAGTGCATGTGAGTATGCATATATGACTATGAAGGCAAATGTAACTGTGTATGTCAGTGTGTGCCAGTGTGTGTATGAGTGTATTGTGTGTATGTGAGTGTGTGTATGTATGTTAGTGTTTATGAGTGTGTGTGAGTGTGTGAGTTTGAAAATGTGTGTCTATGTGAGTGTGTGAATGTGTGAGTGTATGTGTCAGTGTATATTTAAGTATGTATGAGTATGTGCGTGTATGTCTATAAGTGTATGGGTATGTGTATATGTGTGACTGTGAGTGTGAATGAATGTGTGTGTGTGAAAGGGAGTGTGAGTGTATGTGTATATGCGTGTATTTGTGAATGTGTTTGAAGGTGTGCGTGTGTGAGGGTTTGTGTATGAGTATGGATGAGTGTGAGAGTATGTGTTTGTGTGAGTGTTGTGTATGTGTGTCAGTGTGTATGAGTGTGTATGTGTGTGAGTAAATGTATGAGTATGTGTGAAAGTGTGTGAGTATGAGTGTGTTGGTGTGTGTTAGTGTGCTAATGTACTGTGGTTATGAATGTGTAAACATCTGAGTATGTGTATGTGTCAGTGTGTCAGTGTGAGTGTGTGTGTATGAGTGTTGTGTGTCACTGTGTTATGAGTATGAATGTGTGTGTGAATCATGTGAGTCTGTGTGTGAGTGTGTTGTGAGTATATGTATGAGAGTATGTGTGAGAATCTGTGTCAGTGTTGTGTGTGTGAATGTTTGTTTGAGTATGTGTGTCAGTGTATGTGAATGTGTGGGAGTGTATATGTGAGAGTGTATGTAAATGTGTGTTAGTTTATGTGTATATTAGTGTGTGAGTATGTGTATGTGAGTGTGTATATGTGAGTTTGTGTGAGTGTGTGTAAGTGCAAATATATTAGTGTGTGAGTGTGTATGTTAGTATGAATGTGAATGCATTTGTGAGTGTGTGACTGAGTGTGGGGATGAGTCTGTGTGTAAGTGTGCCAGTGTAAGAGTGTGATTGTATATGTGTCTATGAGTGAGTGTATGCAAGTGTGTGCATGTGTGTATGAGTATGTGGGTATGGGTCAGACTGTGTGTGAGTGTGTGTCAGTATGTGTGTGAGTGCGAGTGTACATGAGTGTGTATGTGTGTGTATGAGTGTGTGTGTCAGTGTGTGTGTTTGTGAGTATATATGTGCATGCATTGGTATGTGTGTCAGTATGTGTGAGTATGTATCAGTGTTTGTGTGAATATGTGTATGACTGTGAGTGTGTGAGTGTGTATTGTAAGTGTGTTGTAAGCATGTGTGTTTTTGTGTTTGTGTGTATGTAAGTGTGCCAGTGTATGTTTGAGTGTTTGAGCGAGATGTGTCTGTGTGTGTTTGTGTGAGTGTATATCAGTGTATGTGAGTGTGTTTGAGGGTGTTTGTGTTTGTATGTGTGTGAGTGTGTGTGTTTGAGGGTGTTTGTATGTAAAGTGTACGTGTAAATGTGTGCAAGCATGTGCATTACAATGTGAGTGCATGAATGTTTGCATGGATATATGTGAGTATGTTTGTGCATCAGTGTGTATGAGCATGTGCAAGTACATGTGAGTGTGTATGTGTGCACATGTACACGTATATGAAGGTATGCAGAACCTGTCATCATTCCTCTGGTCCCCTTTTTGGGGAAAGTCTTTTCTCAGCCTGTCGGGTGGGCGGGACTTTTGTGACCACGGAGCCGTCTGCTCTCCAACACTGACTGGCCTTACCTTACATCAGCTTTTTTTTAACTCCTTCATATTTTTATTTCAGTCAGAAAAAAACTGAGATTGTGGCTTAGTGGTTACACAGCAGCATAGTGGATGTGAAACTGTTGGTTTACAAAGATAAGAGCATTTTCTATATTCATCTCAGATTTAGCTGTGTACTCTATTAATTAATTCAAGATCTGTGTATTGAGAATCTGCAGTGTGAGAAAATTCTTGAGCCTGTTTATTATACACAAAAGACACATGGCTCAGTAAAATATATAGTCATTTCCCTGAGGGAATTACACAAGTCACAAGTAATGTTCGATTACAATTATGAGACGTACACTATGCAGTAACAGTAGGTGCTATGGGCGCTGAGACGTGTCATCCTGAGGCGGTGATGGCACAGGTGATAGACAGAGGGGCAGTGCCACACATAGAAGTGTCGATTTTAGAAGAGAAAGATCAGGGAGAGAATGAAGCTGAAGAAAGGGAACTCTAAACACAGGAAACAACAAAGACAGGGTGGCATGGGTTCTAAGGAAGCAAAGGATGCTGGGAATGGATGCAGAAGAATGTGCGGCAGAGAAAAATGGAGACTGCACAAGGTTGGGGGAGAAGGCATAGGCCAGAGCAGACAAGTCCTGCAAACCACAGCAAGGAGTTTACTGTTCCATACAGAGGACCCTAACTAGCTTGACTTAAGAAAGAATTCTATTTGCCTTTTGTTTTATTTTTCATGCTTCGGGAATTGTTTTCTTTTTATTTCTTTTTAAAATTATATTACAATTTCCAACTTTTAAAAAATATGAATTCTTGGGATTAAACAAAACTCATATCCTTGTGCTTTAAGGGCTGGCATTTCAACAGCGAAGCTTCCTCCCTAGCTCCTGAGTATCTCAGGACCCAATAATTCAATAGACATATAGACATGACAAAGAAATGATTCCACTCAAGTCTAGCTTAAATAACCAGAGTTTATTGGGGTTACTTGGGAACAGTATTAAGGAATTACTTGCAGGAACACAAGTGACTGAAAAGCAAAGCATCGGAGACCAGAGGGCACCATGATATGGAGCACATATGACTCACAGACACTGCACCTCTGAGCTCCCTGAACAACTTTCTGACGGCTTGACAGCTACATCTCCTTTCCTCAGCAGTCCTCACGGCTAATATGGCCTTATGGGGAAGGGGGTTAAGAGTCCTGTAACTTTTATGAACTTCCTGAGTCCTAAAAGTTGTTTGCCTCCTGGATCTAAAGGAGCCTTCCTCCAAAAAGGAATGTTTCTACTTGGAAGAAATTGCTATTCATGCACCCTCAAACTGACCCTGCCTACTGCATCAGAGATGGACCACGGTACGTTTTACCAGGGCTGCTTCACTCTGGTCATCGAGGTGCAGAGTCTGATCACCTGGGTCAGTCCTAGGATGTAAACAGGAGGCTGAGGTAGCTTTACTTCTTTTCCCTCAGCTGTAGAACAATTGTTGCCAACACCATCCACAGAAGTCAAGCTCCAACCACCAACAGGGAGAGTGAACAATGGGGGAGGGGGAAGGGGAAGGAGAGAGAGAGAGAGAGAGAGAGAGAGAGAGAGAGAGAGAGAGAGAGAGAGAGAGAGAGAGAGAGAGAGAGGTGTCATAGGAGGAAAAAGAGCTCCAAACTTCAGGAAAATTAATCCAAGTCCCAACTAGGAAACTTATTCATGCCAGTGACAACTTTCAGAAATTCACTGTGGAGGAAAACCCTGTGGCAAGCACCAGCATGACTCACATCAGCAGACCCCAGATCTCTTTCAGCATCTCCCGGAACTGCTTCGGTTTGCTACTTTTTAAAGTTTTGACAATAGCTTTAAACATCTCCTTGAGGCAGATGTGTGGAAGAATAGGGACGCTGCAGATGGCAAGGAAGACCTCGGGATTCCTACGAAAATGAAGCACAGTGCCGCCATCACCGCGTCCCTGTCTCTGGTGGGCTTACTCAGCAAAAGCAATAAACAGTTAACATCGACACTCGCTCCCGCAAAGACCCAAGTTGCTATTACTGGGATCTCTAGAGTGCTGTGCGTCGTGTTTGTGCTGTTGTCTGTGTTTATTTTCTGTGTGTGTGTGTGTGTGTGTGTGTGTGTGTACTAACAGATATGCCAACACACATATGTTGAAGTCAGAGGACAATCTGCAGGAGTCAGTTCTCTCCTTGCACCATGGGGACCTGGAGATTTAACTCAAGGCTTCAGGCTTGGCAGCAAGTCTTTACCCACTGAGACCTCTCGCCAGTCCCTGGCCTCTTTCTTTACACGATTGCTAGCGGCACTTGCCAAGACTTTACCAGAATGCCAAAAGGGATGGTGATGTGCGGTTTCAGAGATTCAATGCCCCAAACAAAGCTTGGCTGCTGGAGAAGACCTGAGCACTATCTAACGTCTGTCCCCACCACCACCCCACAGTGGTGACTAATGGTAGGAATGATGGAAGGGACACTCTGGACAGTTCGGTTAGCTCTTTAATTAGACAGACAGACGAGCTCTGGGAAGTCAGTCCGTGATTGGAGAAGAAAGGAGACTGGCTTCTAATCGATGGTCATCCCGCTCTCTTTTATCAAAGGCTTCATCTACCATTTTCTGTTGTCCAGAGCTAATGAATCAGTCCACAGCAGGGCCTCCTCCTCCCCCACCCCACCCCTGCTCCTGTGGATGGGGGCAGCCAGCTGCTCTGTCCTTGTGCTCTCATGATGACCTACTGACCGATGCTACACTAAGGAGCTGCAGTGGGCTGGCTAGTTCACCCAGGACTCTGCAAGTCTTGGCTCTTGTGATCTTCCTATCAGCTCTAGAACGGGAACATCTACCAGCTTCCTGTTCCTGCCAATCCAAAGCCATTCCAATGTTTCTCATCTCTACACTGAAGCTGGTAAAAATACAGGCCTTACAAATCATGGAGTAACATTTGCGGCATTTGGGTTGTGCCTGGTGCTTAGAGAGTGACCATTGGTTTGCTGCTTTTGCCGATAACCCCGGGCTATAAGCAAAGAGGTATACATACACAGATAAGTACATGCAATTTTTAAATTTTCAAATTTGAAACAAAATGAGTAACTGCTGAGGGGGCTCCAGACCAGAGAACTGAGCTCCATGCAGGTGACCACAGAGCTGGCTGAAGTTCCCTTCTCTGCATGGAGTCCAAACTCCATGTAAGAATGAACCGTCCATCCTTCTGCGTTCATCCCTGGGGGCCCCACACTCTCCAACACACATGCACCTGCTCCCAAGGCACTGACACCTGTGCCCATGCCCGCCACCAGTCTGGTGAACTTCCTGTTGGTTCCCTTGTGCAATTCCTTCAATGCCTTTCACTCCCCAGCCCCACCCCACCTCTCTCTCCTCTGTAACCCAACAAAGGTGTCACTTCCTGCCCGAAGACATTCACTGCTGTCCCACCTCCAATGGGGAGAGATGGCTCTTTGAAGTTCCCGTGGTGTCCCTCTTATCTTCCCAGATTATGTCTGTCCCATACTTGCCTGAAACTCCTCCAAGGTCCAGCCTAGAGCCCCACACATAGATGCCGAGGTCACCTGGGAGTTTGTTTCTAAGCAAGACATGCTGACCTGTGTGAAAGGGGATTTCACAGATTCTGTCGGCTCCTAGTGTAACACAAACACCACTGGGAGCTGGGTAACTGCTGTGGAAATAACACAATAGTAGGCCTACTTTAACCACACCTAAAAAAGAGACAGGGCTGCCTCAGCAAGTGGCCAGGTCCCCAGCACTGAGGGGACACTCAGGAAAGTCAGTCCATTCTGAAATGTGCAGATGATGTATTGATGTCCTCGGTCTATACTCTAAACCTCGACCTTGGATCCAGCTTAATGACTGTGGCATTTAATAGGTACCTTCGCGTGCCACTCACCTCCACAGACAGAGCAACCCTGTCTTTTATATCAAGCACAATAGAAAATGGGTAGCAAGTTGGAATAATTGATCCTCAGCCTATGATCAAGGAACAGGGTATTTGTAGACACTCTGTAATTAAATCCCACATTTCTGACGCAAACGTCAACCACATATGCCCATTTCCAAATGGACATTTTCTCTTGTACTCTCTGCTTTCTCAGTCATGAGGCAAGCGATGGACTGAGGCAATTGTCCTCCGCTCAAGTTAAAGATCTGCTGGGCTTGGTGTCTCTAAGGACTTTCTCTTTGCTTTCCCTCCTTCCTTTGGCTCAGTTCTGTGGAGTTTATGAGACTTGTGCTCCCATATCCATGGGATCAGCACTTCTTGTTTCAGCTTGGTTTTATACAGTAATCACAAAGAAACAATAAAATACTAAAGTCCTTGGCACCAACACTGTGCACAGAGAGGCAAAGCCCCTCCCAGAGAGCACCCTTGCCAGAAGCACCATCACACAAGCCCTTAACTAAGCTCTGCACAGCAGAAGCACAAACTCCCAGGTTCACACATGGGCACGCATGTAAGTGCCCCCACGGCAGTCTGTCCAAAGATGGTGCTCTATTTCATTTCTGTTGGAGTCACGAGGTATCCTGGCCAAACACAGCTCAGGGTAGGAAGGGGTTCATTCATCTTTGAATTCCAGATTTCAGTCCATCATTGAGGGGAAGTCAAGGCAGGAACTCAAGCAGCACAGCAATGGTGAAGTGCAGAGAGGAGCTGGAAAGATGGCTCACAGGTTGAGAGAGTTTAACCTCTTGCAAAGTACCTGAGTTAGATTCTCAGCAGCCATGTCACATGGCTCTGGCCTCCTAGGGTGCAAGCCTATACACAGACTTACATAATTTAAAAAAAAAAACTCCTTTTTAAGAACAGAAAGAAACAACTGTACTCCGTGCCAACTTTGTCTTGTTCTATACTGTTCAGGACTTCCTGACCGGGGAATGGTGCCACCCACAGTGGGCTGGGTCTTTCTACACCAATTAAGAATCAAGAAAATTCCCCATAGACATGCCCACAGGCCAACCTAATCTAGATAATCTCTCAGTAAAGGTCCTCCTCTCAAGTGACCATAGGTTGTAGAATGTTGGCAGTTAAAACTGGTCAGTACAGACAGTATGTAAAGACTAGAATCTACCAATACAATTATGTTTGCTATTCGATAACAGAAGAGTGTGGCTCAGAGTTGTTGAGTGACTCACCTAAAGCCACACAGCTGATGCAAAGCAGAGCAGAAGGGAAGGAAAGAAACTGGTGGAGAAAGTGTTTGACTTGCTAGCATGAGGACCTGAGGTCAATGTCCAGAACTTGCCCAGAAAAACAAGGCATAGTTAGCAAACACTTGAAATCACAACGCTGGTGAGGTGAAGAGAGGCAGACCCCTAAATCAGTTAACCTGTTTGGTGGGTTCCAGGCCGGTAACTGATCTATAATAACAAAAGTAACAGGGTACACAGTGCTGAGGAGCATCACCACAGCTTGATCTCTGGACTCTACATGTCTGTGAGCTAACACAGATACTCACATGTGTGATCATTCATACACGAAATAAAGAAAAACAAGCAGGGCCTTGGACCAAGGTAGAATTCGGCATCTGTGGTTAACAATAGGTGGGGTTTACTGAGCACCTACTGTGTGCTATTTATCCTTGATTGGTTAGTCCTCCGAATGGTCCAATGAAGAGATTGCCCACTTCAGAGATGAGGGAAGTGAGATGTGGAGGCTTGGTGTCATGCCGGTGGCTGCTCAGCTCGACTAAAGGGACCAGACTGAATCCCAGAACATCTGGCTTCTAAGCCTTGCTCTTTGTGTCTAGCCTCTCTAGATACAACAACAAACCAAAATCTAAGAACAGAACCCTTGGTTTAAGGAGAGTGTCCTCTCGGCCAGGTGCCAAGGATGGGTGGACGCAGGAGCCAGGATCTGCCTGCATTGGCTTTTATAGCTCCACCATCACAGCCTTGTGTTTCAGAAACCGACCTTGGAGCCCAAGGACATCGTAGCCAGAGGCAGAGATGTTTTTCTAAGAAGCACCACACTGAGAAATGCTTCTCATGCGTGCCCCATCCTCATGAGGGGCTGTCTGCCTCCAAGAGCTGAATCAGGAGCTTAATTTAATGCTGCAGAGAGCTGTGTGGGCTGAGCCTCTACAGGCGCAACTTCAAGAGCGTGTGCCTCAGCCACAAAATGCAAGCTACTGGTGCAGGCAGGTGAGAGAACCCGGGCTCAGAGTCAGAGATCTCGGGTCAGGCTGCTGCTTTGCTGCCAGTTCACTGGGTGACACAGGACAAGGCACTCTACACTTCTGAACCTTGAGTGTTGTGAATCCAGCTGCTTGCCTCCAGCCACCACACACACACACACACACACACACACACACACACACACACACACACACACACACACCGGGGATACTGCACCACAGACTACAGAACTACACCCTGTGATCTAGCACGGATTCCCTCTGCACCTGGGAGCTCATATCCACGTGACTAGCTTGCAAATGGGCAGGAAACCAAGAACAGCCCTCTTTTTAAAAAATCCAAAAAAGATACCAACTGGCAGGTGACTGTGCTTTTCTAGGTTTTCAACAGGGTGCTCTACCACTGAGCTACATACGGCCCAGCCTTGGATGGGAACCATATCCATTACCCTTCTCATGCTCCAGCAAAATGCTTGACCCCTGCTCAAGGTGTTAGGGGTTTGTTTTGGCTCATAGTGTGAGGGTGAATTCATCGTGGCTAGGAAGCAGGGGGGGGGGTGCAGCAGAAGGGTGAGGCCACTGGTCACATGACATCTGCAGTCAAGAAGCAGAGAGGTGCATGCTGATTCAGGGCTTCCTTTCTCTCTCTCTCTCTCTCTCTCTCTCTCTCTCTCTCTCTCTCTCTCTCCCTCCCCCCTCACTCTCTCTCACTCCTATCTTTCCGTGATCTCACGTGTTCCTGGCCGGCTTCTCTTTCTGTCCTTCTCTGTCCCCTCTTTCTCTGCCCTTGTGGCTCTGCCTGCCTCTACCCCTTCTCCTGGTCCTCACTTCCCTCCTTTCCCAAATGATCTCTTATACCAGGTGTGTCACATCGCATGATTTCTCAGGGAGACACCTTGGCATGGACCTGCACGGTATCCCCTCATCCCTGCCACCACATCATATTTTACAACAGTGCCACCATATTTAGGATGGATCATCCAACCCCAATTAGCCAATCTAGATAATTTCTCGCAGGCTTGCCCAGAGGCTTGTCTCCAAGGTGATTCTAGATCGTGTCAAGTTGACAGTTGCTTTTACCCATCACAATAACCATTTTACTTATCGCAACAGCCCTAGATCGCCACAGGCTAAATCTATAGAATTGGGGTAGTGATACACACTTTCAGTCTAACACTTGAGAGAATAAGGTAGGGAAATTGTGAGTTCTGGGCTAACCTGGGCTCTATTGTGAAATCCTGTCTCCAAATGTGCAAAAATCAAAAGTAAAATATAACTTTGGTCTGTCAGGAAAATGAGGACATGAGGCCCATGTGTATAACAGCGTAGTTACAGACTATGAAAACCAGACCTCAGGAGTACAGGAACCAAAGTCGCCTTCTTCCCAGGTCTCGTTCATTTCGCAAGAGGCTTGGCAAACAAGCACTTCAGTCCAGTTTATCATTCGCCCAACTCATGGCCGCTGAGTAGTTATTTCAGGCCAGGTACCACGGGAGCAGTCAGGTCAGGAGCACTGGAGACCCCCATGGCCTTGATCGCCTCATCAGAAAAATTCAGTTGCGGTAAAATGCCATCATGCTTGGAAAGTGGACAAGGTGTTGGCAGATATGCATGGAACGCCTTCAATTCCCACAACAGAGAGCCCAGGGCTAGCGACAGTGATCATATCACAAGGAGAAGCAAGAGAAGCAAGGTCAAGTCTGTAGCCTGACTGGAAAATGGAATCGGTTGTTGAAGTAGAAATGCCAGAGAGGAGATGAAGTCATGGCCACAGTTGTCTGAGTATCAGAATGCTTTCCCAGAGGTGGGGAAGGTAGGGGGAAGTGAAAGCCAGTGGCTCCTCACATTGTCCTACAGTGTAGAGCTCCGAGAACACGGAGCCAAGGAAGAGAATGGAGTATTGGGCTGAACTAAAGCTCAAAAATAAGGAGCTTGGGTGGTAAGGTGCTTGCTTGACATCCATGAAGTGAGCCCTAAGTTCCATGCCCATCACCACATAAACCAGATGTAGTGGTGCACGCTTACTATTCCAGCACTTGGGAGGTAGAGGCAGGAGGATCAGAAGTTCGATATCATCCTTGGCTACATAGTGAGTTGGAGGACAGCCTGGGCTACATGAGAACCTGCCTCAAAAACAACCAAACAGAAAGGAATGGGGAAGGGCATTCTACTACATAGCAAGAATACTGAAAGCACCATAATGTGGTGGGAGGTCCGTGACAGGTAGGAAAGGAATCCCACGGGCCACATAAAAAGGAAGTGACAACCTTAAAAGAACTATGACTTTTCCAGAAGGCACAAGGATGGATATAGGGCCAGAAACCAAAACAAGAAATCCTGAAAACCAGATGTAGTGGCACAGACCTGACATCCTACCTACCTGAGAGGCTCTGCAGGAGGATGTGAAGTTCAAACGAATTTGTGGTCAGGGTACACAACGTAGTGAGACTCCATCTCTAAATAAAGAAATACAAAGGGTGTTTGGAACACAGATCAATAGTTGACCATGTGCCTTGCTAGGACCTAGGTCAACCAAACACCATACAGAACAAGAAAAACAACCCAATGGAGACAGAAGGAAGCCAAGATTCTCATCCCTGGTGCATTCAAAAGCTCCTGAGGGTCCAGAGGGGATGGAGTATGAGGGGCTGGCTCCCAACCCCAGCTCTATCGGCCTCTGAGGCTGAGTCCTGTGGCGGGATGGAGTGTGTTTACCAGCATCCCAGGACTCTGCCCACTGAATGCCAAAGGGCAGCATAACTCTGTAGCCTTGCTTTGCAAGACCACTGTAAGGAGAGGGGAAAGGGAGTTGGGTGTGAAGAACCAAGGCGCATTCACACATCTCAGCTGGCTGCCTGTAATCCCAGCACTCAGTGGGAAATAGGAGAATTGCGAGTTAAAGGCATTACAAGACAAAAGCGCAAGGGCCGAGGGGCAAGGGGTGTAGCATAGCCACAGAGTACTTGGTTACCGCATCTAAGGCTTGCCTTCCATCCCCAGCCCTGTAAAAGAATTTTAAAAAGCTTCACTTCTGTTACACTTAAGCCTTCATAAGGCTGAAACTCATACCTGTGGCAGCCCTTGATCCTCCTCACGGGGTGTGGCAGGAGTTTAGTTAATTGTCCTGCTTGACGGAGGTGCCTACTTTTGACTTTGCTTTGGATTCTTCTTAAATATGCGTTTGAGGCCTGCAGAGACAACTCAGTGGCTATGAGCACTTGCTGCTCTTACGGAGGCCCAGAGTTCCATACCCAGCACCTCATCAGGAGGCTCACAACCACCTCTAACTCCAGCTCCAGTGTGTCTGATGCCCTCTTCTGGACTCCATAAGACCTGCTCATACCTGCACATACACACATAGACGTGCACAGACATATAAATGCAAATAAATCTAAAAATCAATTAGAGGCTTCTATTCTTCCCGAGAGGCTGGAGTGTGGTCTTTACAGGTCACAGCAAAGAAGACCAAGTGACCCCAAGGAAGGAAGAGTTGCCTTCTTCTTCATGAGCGGCACCAACACCGTGAAGCCACACGGCAGCTCAGCCTGCTAGGGGAGCAGTGTCGGATCTTATTTTAAAAGACCAATACAGAGAGAGACTAGACAAGTGTCAATGAGAACCACACCCAGGGCCCCAAGAGATCTCCTCTTTCTTGTATCCATGCATCTCGATGTCACCCCTCTACTGACAGCCCACTCTTTCTGTCTTCCTTACATTCCCAGACCCACACATTTTGCTGATCTTTGTGCTTCTTTGAACTGTCTGCCATGTCTCCAGGGTCAACCTCACCACCCGCTCACCCATTGGCTCTAAGATTACATATCATTTTCTCCAAACAGCGTTCCTCACTGTCCAAGCCTGCCTGGTACTCACTCAATGCTATTTTACAACTGCCCCACTATGGGTCTGCTGAACTGGAGAAGCCATCGGAAACCTACAGCTGGACTCCGAACCTGTTCTGTGGAGTCAGCCCCACCCGCTCTCCCACATAGCTATTGCAGTGAGGTTTGCACTTCCCAGATCTCAGCGGAGACCTCCCAGCCTGCAAAGATAAGATGTTTGCTCCCCGGTGCACTGTAGGGAAAGTGGGGTGGCTCTCGTGGTGGACTGTGGTGGGCATTCTAAGGGTAAGAGCCCTGGCTTGTTCCTTGCTGAACTTCCATTTACATCTAGCGCTGAGCCTGGAAGACAGAAGCCTAATGAATATTTGATGAATAAAATATTTGATGTCTGTTGAGCGCTTGAATGTCAAGTTCTTTGACAGTGTGACAATGCCAGCATCTAAGAGACACCTTTGGCAAGATAATTCCAAATGAAACAGTCTGGATATATGAAATAACATTAGCTCAGAAATGTACACACACACACACACACACACACACACACACACACACACACACACACACACACACTGGCTTCTCTGCAGCATGAATAGGTGGACAGAATACTGAGTTCTGACTGGCACAGAATGCCATCCAGAGACGGATTTGATTAAGGCAGCTTCCTGCTATGAGCTGATACTTTTTTTTTCTCTCGTTGAATGTTTCTTTTTTTTCCATCCAATGTTTTGAACAAGAACAATCAGATGTTGAATTAAACCTGAATTTCATCAGCCTGGCATCTGAGATGAATAATCTAGACTCCTTTTTTTTTTTTTTTTTTTGGCTTGGAAGGAGAAAGGAAACAGGAGAATAGAACTAATATTATCTGCAAAGAATAAACACAGAGTCAGACATGGTGACACACACCTGTGATCCTAGCACTCTGGGGCCTGAGGCAACAAAACGGTGATTTCAAGGCCATCCTGAACTACATAATGAAACCCTATCTCAAAGAAATTAAAATCAAAAAAGAATAGATATCATTTCCATTCTTTAAATTAGAACATCCACCCTCCCCCCAACCCCAGAAAGCAAAGCCTTACTCCCAAATCCATCTCATGAACCAAAACCCCCACTTTAGGGAGCTGTCTGGGGCACCAGTGCCTCCCATTACCCCTCTCTCTGCCAAAGCAGGATCACTTGGCTTCCTGAAACTCCATCCTCCTCTCTACCCCAGGTGTGGAGGGAAGGGGCTACAAATGGTTATAGAATTGCTGAGAGACCAAGCAAATAAGAGGGAGAGGGGAGGAGTAATCCCATCTGCTCAAAGGCTGACACAGAAGGATCACAAGTTCAAAGCCAACCTGAGCATATTGAAGGACCAGCCAAGAAACAAGGCTCTAGGTACAATCTCAGGTACCTAGAGGGTTGGAGAGACTGGAGTAACCAAATGAGCAAATGTGTGGATGGCTAGAGAGGTGTGTAGGTGACTATGTAGGTTCTATATAAATTACTTTAAACCTATAGGCAAATGAGTGATTGGGATGCATTGATAGATACATGAATAGGTAAATGGGTGGGTGGGTGGATGGATGGATGGATGGAATGACTGGTGATGGATGGATGGATGGATGGATGGATGGATGGGATGAATGGCTGGGCGAATGGATGAGTAGAATGGCTGGGTGAATGGATAACGGATAGATGATGGATGGATGATGGATGAGTGGGTACTGGTAGGTGGTTAAATGATAAATAAAAGATGAATGGAATGATAATGAGTGAACCAGTGAATGAATGAGGATGTCTAGACAGATGAATGAATAAGCAAGAAGGATGGTGGACTGCGAATCAATAGCTGGATGCATGGATGGGAAGCAGAAGGCCTACAATGAGTATGAATGACCAAACAGAAGTAAAGAACAAAGAAACAAAAGTGACAAAGAAAACCAGGGGCGGGTTTTGCCCAGAGTACCAGCCCACACATCCACCCAACCCCTCCTCCAGCTTCACTTCTCTCGTGTGACCATCCGAAAGCCCATGTTTCCTCCCAGATCTCATAGCATCAGTCCATCGTTTCTTCACCTCACCTCTGGAAGCTGTCCCCAACCTTCATAGACTCACCAAATCAGCTCTGCTCGAGAAAACAAGAGGACAAAGGGAACACTGTCCACAGGAAGCAAACAGATTGCCAACCCAGGAAGATGACACCAAGGCCACCTGCTTGCCCAGGAGTCATCTAACGGCAGCAGATGTTTTTCACAGTGACCTACAGAACTTGGTGTCGCCCCCCACCCTACTCCAACTATAGCACAGAACCAGAAGGTTAGCTCCTCCTGCGACAAGGTTGCTGGTGTCTACATCTGGAGCTCTTCCTTGTCCTCTGATCATTTTCCCTACAGAAAAGTGACCCAAAGACCGTGTCCTTTTCCTCAGTGAAAACTCCCAGAGCCTCGGGACTCAACACAAATTAAAACCTTTACCCTGGCTAGGAGAACCACTTTGCAGATGGGGAAACTGAGGACCAGAGAGAGGAACTGGTGTTCCCAGTTTCATGCACAGAGTGGAGGCAGGAATGCAGATCTCCTCCTTCAGTCAGAAGTACCTTCCCCTGTGCCACCTTATCATGTCACATCTGCATGATTGCCTGGAGGACCCTTGAGAACACTTAACAGCCAAAGTGAAGTTCCTGCCCCAGCTTACCAACCATTCAGCTGGGGTTGAATGCAGCTCTGGCTGCTGACACTGGAATCATTTGTTTCCAAACATAATAATTTAAAAAACAGGGTTGGGGAGGGGCTTTTTTGGACAACAACTAAAATGCAACTGGAGAGGCCAGGGAGATCAGTCAACAGGGTTCGAATTCTCATGTAAGGGTGAGGACCTGAGTTCAAACCTCAGCACACACATAAAAAGCCATCGATGTAGTAATGTTCACTTATAATTCTAGAGCTGACTGAGAGGCAGTGAAAGGAACATCCCTGGGACTTGCCTACCAGCCAACCTAGATAATCAGAAAGCCCCAGGTCACTACGAGTATCATCCCCCAAAACAAGGTACGTGGTTCCTAAGGAACCACACCAGTATTGACGTATACACTCTATACACACATGCCCAAATATGCAGCTACACACACACACACACACACACACACACACACACACACACACACAATCTTTCTCCTCTTAGCAATTACTAGGCAGACTAAATTGATATGGAAAAATATCAGACTCTGAATAAATAGCTCTTTTTATGATTGTGAAAATTACTAAGCTTTTTTTTATTCAGAGAATGAAAATTTAGAGATAAATTGAAATAATAATTTGGGGCTCTTCTGGCAATGATAGGTAGGCAAAGACCTTGATTAAAATCAGAGACAATGGTTGGTAAATCCGGCTCAGTTGGTAGACTGTTTGCCTGGCACATCCAAAGCCTTGGGTTCTATCCCCAGCACCATGTAAATCAGAAGAGGTGGCACAGGCCTATAATCTTGGCACCAGAGAAATAAATAGAGAATCAGAAGTTCAAGGTCATCCTTTGCTACACAAAAATATCTGAGGGTGTCCTGGTCAGAAAGATGTAAGCCTGTCTCAGATGAGGTAGAAATAGTGATAACCAGTGATAGCAGCCAGTGTTCTCAAGCCAAACACATCCTAAAGCACATCTCCATCATTCTCTGGCTGTGTTACCAAAGGCAGCTTATCCACTTTCTCTGAGTCTGCATACATACCCCACTATGGTGGTTCGAAGGAGACAGACCCCAAAGGCTCATGTGGTTGAATACATGGTCCCCAGTTGGTGAACTGTTTAGAAAGAATTGATTGTGGCCTTGTTGAAGGAGGTGTATCACTGGGGCAGGCTTTGAAGCTTCAAAAGATTTCAGTCATTAGGAGCTCTCTCTCTCTCTCTCTCTCTCTCTCTCTCTCTCTCTCTCTCTCTCTCTCTCTGCCTTCTACTTACAGAGCAAGATGTGAGCTCTCACCTGTTCCTGCTCTGTTACCACCACCATGGACTCTAAGCCTCTGTAAGCATAAGCCCAATTAAATGCTTTATTTTATAAGTTTCCTAGGTCACTGTGTTCTGTCATAGCAGAAGAAAGTGACTAAGGCACCCACCTCATAGTTCATTTCTTGCTAAATAGCTAGAAGATTTTTTTTCCCAAAAATATAAACCAACCCAGGAAATCATCTGAGTAAAAAGCCTTCAATGTCTTTCCATGTCAATTTGAGCAGTTCCCACACACCAAAACATGAAATAGGGGTCACTATGAAACCCCTATTGCCTGTCTCCTGCTTTATACAGGATAGGTTGAGATTCTGTTTGGCTGAGTGTAACAGAAATCAAGGACTTGTGATGTGACTCAGCGTATAAAGGTGCTTGCTGCCAAGCCTGACAACCTGAGTTCAGGTCCCAGTGATCCACATGCTAAAAAAGAAGAATCAAACACTGAACACTGGCCTCTGGCCTCCATGTGCATGTGTAACCAAGAGGTAGGGTATCTCTCTCACATAGTAAGCATAGGCATGTCCAGAGAAATGGGAAACCACCATTGGAGCCACAAGTTCTCAGAACCTCACAGTCACAAGATGGCTTCCTACGACTCTGGGCTACTGGGCTCCATGTGGGAAAAAGGAATAGAAGCCAAAGCAGAGTCGTGTGCCAGTCGGGCCTGCTCCTTTTCATCAGAACATGACAACTGTCCTTCAGATGCCACCTTCGAGTCATGGTGCAGGAATCTATTTCATCAGCTCCAGAAGTCCGAAAGAACCAATCTTTTCCCCCCAGTTCCTCCTCATCAGAACCAGTGTTTTAGTGATATGGAAAAGGGAAGGTTAAAGGTTGGGCTCCTGGAAGAATAGGGCAGAAATAAAAAGATCTTTGCAGTCATAATGTCACATAAACTGTTTTTTTTTCCAAGTTAATCTGAACTGAGAGCTGCCTGAGTGGGCATGCTCTAGTCAACTGAGACTCTTCAAAGAGGCCACTGGGCTGCCTTAGCTTCTATCCTGTTGCTGGAGGGGAAAAAACCCTCTCGTCAAAGTAACTTAAGGGAGAAAGGGTTTATTTGGAAACCACAGTTCCAGGACGATTTAGGCCATCATGGTGGAGAAGGCATGGCAGAAGGCAGGAAAGGCATGGCGTCGGGAACAGGAAGCTAGCTGGTCACATTGTACCCACACGCAGGAAGCAGAGTGTGGAACAGGAAGTGGGGATGAATCTAAACCCTCAAGTGCCTATGCCACTCCCCAGTCTCCTACCCATGATGTACTCCCTCCAAAGAGGTCCTGCCTCCGAAAGGTTCTAAAACCTTCCCAAACCTTACTAGCATCGGGGAACCTAGTGTTCAGACAGGAGCCTGGGGAAGTCAGGTAGGGTGGTGCATTTCACGTGAGATAGCCAGAGACGTTGTAGTACTGAGACCGTCTACATGCATAAGGACAGAAGGAGAGTGCCAGGAACTCTGGAGGAGACTCTGAGGCCCAAGGAGCTGCCTCCATCTAAGAGCCCGCAGAAATCCCTGGCTCTCAATTGTGTCCATAGAGAATGCGATTGTGCCAACAACCCAACAGTCCAAACTCGTCCTTTGCCACTTGAGCCTTGAGAGGCAAACAGCCTGGGGCTGACACCCTGACTATAGCTTTGTGGGCATCTGAAGCAGAGGCCACAGCTAAAACATGTTCAGATTCTCGTCCCACAGACACTGAGAGGAAATAAGCATAGATATTGTAATGCTTGCTTACACGGCAGTAGGTAGCTTGTCCAGCACCACACAGGGCTCCCTCTTATGTCATGTGGTTGTACTGCACCCCTCCCACCGCCATGTCTTTGCGCTGCCGCCATCTCCACCAGAAGGGCGCTCTCTCTCCAGCTCTGCCCAGAAGCAGCCTACTTCCTCTTTCCACTGGTTTTCCAACCCCGCCCACCCACTCCGGTTGCCCTCTGACGCGCCCTGCTTCCCAGAATCCGAAACCGCCACTTTTGTGTATTCATTTCCTTAGCATTGTCTGTCTCCTGTACTTGAATATTATCAGTTCCAAGAGAAGAGAGGTCTTGTCGGCTTCTACTGCATGGAAGCTCATTCTACAGCACTTGGGAAGCACAAATAAAGTCATATCGGGACGTGCAAGCAATCTGGCTAGGATGCGTGCCACCTCTTTAATTCACAGGATGGAATCAACTGCTAGGTGGTTGTCATCTTGCTCCCTCACCACCCCACGTATAGCCCTCCCCAAGCTGTGAAGTCAGTCTAGGAGGTTGGCCTCCCCAAGTAGGGGAGGACCATTCTTCTTTCAAGGGTGTATTATGATTATTTGTCCTTCCCCTGATAGAACATCCAAACAAGCTGTCTGGGAAAAGCCATCTTTCCGCATAGCCCTGTATCCTCATGATGCTTATGCTTGGGAGCAAGGGTCCAGCTGGTCTCAGCCCATGCCTGATGTCTGTGAGCATCAGAAGGTATTCCCGGGTGGTGCTGTACCCTTCCGGTAGCTCTCCCTCTTCCACATGGAGATGTCTATACCTCCAGAGCCTCTGCCATATTTCCTTCTCATATGTCTACCCATGTTGTAGGAGTCCATCCTGGGGTTCTACCTGTGGATTAACCGTCTACGGTTTTCATTACCAGAGTGGGCACCTACACTCTGAAAACATTAAATAAAAAATTCCAGGAAGAAATAATTCATGAATTTTATATTTATGGCCCCAAAACATCCCTGCTGGCTTTGGAGATAGTCGCTTACGTTTACAGTTTGACTGCAGTGAAGTGTCCCTCACTTGCTGGATACATGTGCCAAGGCTCTGTGGATGCTGGAAATCACAGATAGTGCCGCACCTGATGAAGGCTGTGTTTCCTGTCTGTGCGTACCTGTGTGTGGTGCGCATACAGCACACCTATAGATGCTTCCACCAAGCACGGTTCTAAGTACCATAAAGACATTTCATGCTGTCCTGCCCAGCTGTGTGAATCATCCCTCTCTCTATCCAGAATGGTGTGAATCATCCCTCTACCCAGAACATCTATGCTGTATACTCTACTCTCTCATCATATACTCAGTGTTCACCTGAGTTAGCAGGCCAACTGCCCTGGTCTCCCAGAGCTACTCTTTAAGTGACCCTTATTTTATCTCATAATGACTCCAAATACCAGGAGTCTTCTGCCTAGTTTATAAACTAAGCTTTATCATAGTGTCTTAATTAGGGTTCATTGCTGTGAAGAGACACCGTGACCGAGGCAACTCTTATAAGATAAGTGAAAACATTTAATCGGAGACTGGCTTACAGTTTCAGAGATTCAGTCCATTATCATCATGGTGGGCAGCGTGCTTGAGAAGGAACCAAGAGTTCTGCAGTCCACAGGCAGCAAGAAGAGATTGTGTTCCACACTGGATGGGGTCCGAGCACATGAGACCTCAAAGCCCCCCTCCACAGTGACTCACTTGCTCCGACAAGGTCACACCAAACAGTGCCACCGCCTATGGCCAAGCACTCAACACATGTGCGTCTACGGAGGCATACCTATCCACACACCACACATGGGTACACACACCACACATAGATACCCACACCACACATAGGTATGCACAGAAAGGAAAGACACGGCCTCTATCAGGTGCAGCGCCATCTATGATGTCAGGCATCCATAGAGCTTTGGCCCGTGTGTCCAGCAAGTAAGAGACACTTAACTGTAGTCAAGCTGTAAATGTAAGTGACTGTCTCTAGAAACCAGCAGGAATGTTTTGGGGCCAAAGGCCAATGTGAGTGTCTTTCAAAGTGCAAACAAGTATCCGTTCCCTACAGTTTGTCTCCAAACTGTGCTCATATAATATCAGAGACAAAGAGAGGGGGGAGGGGGCATCTCACACACCTGTATCTGAGCACCGAGTTAGAGTCCAACAATCGCACACTAACTGAACCAATGCCACTGGAGTGTTCTGAACTCCTGATCCTTCTGCTGCTGTCTCCTGGGCGCTGAGATTACAGGCCATGCCAGGGTGCCCAGCCCCTCTCATATCCATTTTTCTGAATATCTTTGTGTGATCTGCAAGAGTTTACACCCAACCCAGTCCTTCTAAAGATGAGGAAGAGAAAACACACAGAAGTGTTTGCCTGCAGCCGCAAATCATTTATTTGTGTGTGAACGGCACACAATCATTAATATTCACGCTGGTGACCCAAGAGAGCATTTGAAAACAACTGAATTGAAATTTTAAAATGGCAAATTCTCCCTGGAATAAAGAAAAAGGTCTTTAACAAAAAAAAAAAAAAAAAAAAAAAAAAAAAAAAAACAGTAAATAGTCCCCCTTTTAAAAAGAACCAAAATTGTGTTCCAAGAGCTCTAGTCAGAAGGGCCAGCAAGCAGGAAAGCTGTCGCCTGCTGTGCTCGGCATGGAAATGTCAGCAGGCTGATGACTCGCACAATTCATCATTAAATTGAAAGTTGCGTGGGGGAGGGGCAAGAATCAAATCCCAGCTCATTTTGGTGAGAATTGATCTAATGCAGGCTTCATTACATCAAGTCATTCTGCTAAACAGACCTCCAAATGTGTCCTCCACATATAGCTGGAATCCCTCCTTCAGCAGCTGAGGCGGTGAGAGGGGATACCCAGGGGACAAGACAATGCTAACCTCACTTGGGGGGCGGGGGGTTGTTCTAATTGTGGAGAGGAAGGTTAGGACAGGCCGGGATGGTTGGCAAACTGATCTGAATGTTAGGGTTATTTTTTAAAGGAATCTAGACTCTAAATGGGACCTTAAACAGCTCTATCAATTCATCTGCAAGAATTCCTGTTTTTTCTTAGATGACTAAGAAAATGGATGAGTGCGTCTTAGCAGATGCCTCAGTTCTTCCTCCCAATCCGCCTGCTGGCCAGGCAGCTTTAGAAAGAACAACCCAAGGGATGAGTCCAGGGCGAGTTGGTTCCAGTCCACACACACCCCTTTGAGCAACTAACATGAAATCCTCCATGTCTTGACCCGTCCTCAGCCTGCCATCTGACCAGCCCCAACGGTAGACTTTATCAAGAACTTTAACAGTCACCAACTCATGGACCAAGATACCCAAGTCCCCGGGTACAGGAAATCCCCACGTAACATGTCTCTAGCCAAGTTTAGAAGTTCTGGGTTCTACAATGTGATCATCTGGGGTGGTGGACAGGGGGCTTTAAAAAATCCCTATGCCTGGGTGCTGCCAAGAACAGCAGTCTCGTGTCTTTTTTTAACTTTTCAAAAATGTATTTATTATATATACAGTATTCTGATTGCATGTATGACAAAGAAGGCATCCGATCCCATTATAGATGGTTATGAACCACCATGTGGTTGCTGGGATTGAACTCAGGACCTGTGGAAGAACAGTCAGTGCTCTTAACTGCTGAGCCATCTCTCCAGCCATCCCCCCTTTTTAAGATTTATTTATTAATAAACAAATAAATAATATAATATAATAATAAACTATATAATAATTTATAAGTACACTGTGGCTGTCTTCAGACACACCAGAAGACAGCATCAGATCCCGTTACAGGTGGTTTTTGGGCCACCATGTGGTTGTTGGGATTGAACTCAGGACCTCTGGAAGAGCAGTCAGTGCTCTTAACCCCTTGAAGGGTTAAAATTTCTAAAAGTTAGTCATGAACAAAGTCCAGACATGCCTGAGAGAATTTGAGATAGGGCTCACTGGCCCGACTATCAACTCCCAAGGACACTGGCCATCTGGAGCCACCCCCTCCCCTTCCTTCACTCCCTGAGGATGGGTCATCCCCCTGCTGCAGTGAGATGAGTTGCCCTGCCCACATTGCTGAGATGCTAGATTACACGTATGCTTTGTTGATGTAACTCTGTGCCAAAAGTAACTGTGCACCCTTTGTATTAGCCAATTATGTGTATCCACACGAAACCCCTGGTTTTCCCTATATAAGCTCCTGCCTAGAGAGGCTCCGGGCTTGACTCAATCTCCTGTGTGAGATACGTGTCAGCCCGAGATCTCGTAAATAAAACTGCCTCTTGTTGATTACATCAAGACCGGCTTCTCGTGTTTCCTGGGGGTACCCCAACCCGTGACTGGAGCGAGAGTCTCCCCAAGTTTGGGGGTCTTTCACCCTGAGCCATCTCTCCAGCCTCAGACTCATGTCTTAATGTGGCAAAACCCCAAGCACAACCAGGAGATAAAAGAATGAAGGAAGATTCGTAAGGAGACCGATGATAGTATTTTTCAAAGCAGCGTTCTCTAGAAGGAGGAAAGCATGGTATCTTTTTATTCAGGACCCACATCCATGTAGAAAAACACACTGGAGGGGAGATGATGAACACAGTCTGACAGTAGTGGACCTTTAAGTTCATCCCTGACAGAGTCTGAAACAAGAGAATTGGTGCATGTTCACGGTCAACCTGCACTGCAGAGTAGACCCTGTTTCTAAGAAACAACAACAACAAAAATGGAGGACCCAAACTGCTTCTAGGAGTGTTCAGTTCAGTATGATAAGGAGCCGGATCGGGACACCTAGCAGAAGAACTCAGAATGCAATCCGATGGTCCCTAAGCTTATTTCAAGAGTTTTAGCTGCAATCACAAGAAGGAACAATGAGGAGGGCTCAGCAGTATTTTACAAGGTGAGAGTTTCCTCTGCCCCCGGGAGAGTCTGCCCCCTACTGGTGCCTATGCTGTGACTTGCTTAGCGGTGCTCTCGTTTGGGTTTACTCTTAGTGGTGAAGGTAATAACAGCAGTAGATGTAATATTCTGTGATTTTTTTTTCAGTACCGAGGACCAAACCTATAGGCATGGCTAAGACGGGTAATTCTCAAAACCAGCCAAACCAGAGAGGAGCATGGAGCCCAGATGTCAGCAATTTTAAGTGCTCAGCTGCAGCAATAAAAAAGTAATGTGATTCAAGGGAGCTGGACATGGTAACACAGCCACCAATCAAGACAGAGGAGGCAGAGCCAGGGGGACTGCAAATTCCATACCAGCTTGTACTACAAGAGCCTTTATCAGGTGTACACAGTGAAGGGGAGGGGCGCGCAGTGATGGGGAGGGGTACGCACTGAAGGGGAGGGGTACGTGAATAGACAAATTTCCAAAAGTCTTAAAAAACAGTCAAGTAAATAAAAACATGCTTAACGTCACTAGTCATTAGGGAAGTCCAAATCAACACCACAAGATACCACTTCACACCCTTTAGGATGGCTACTACTTAAAAACAATAATAAATAAAAGCAGGTGCTGGCAAGATGCTGGGATTACAAAATGGCACAGCCACTGTGGGCACACTACGGCATTTCCTCAAGAAAACGAAGGATTCAGTTGTCATGCGATTCCCAAGTCCACCTCTTTAATACAACTCGAAAGAGCTGGGCTCAGCCTCAGAGAGGCAGCCATATGCCTGGATTATTTGCAAGTCTATGTAGAGGGGTTCGCTTTTACCTCTTGGTAAACTCAGCCAGCAGAGAGCAAGGGCATTGTCTCCATCCACGTTTGCTGAAAGAACACAGGATATCGAGGCCTTGGAGTGAAAGCTTCAAAGGTGGCAAGGATCGCCGTGAAGCAAGCAAGAGCTTTGCCAGTGGAAGTGGCCTTCCTCACAAGAGTCTGAGGTAATAGTAGCCCCCAACCAAGCCGATCAGGTACAGGTAAGTGGGGCATATTGGCTATCGTCCCTCGTGCTAGAATAAAATGCTTTGCCAAAAGCAACTTACAAAGGAAAATGTTTATTTTGGCTTGCAGTTCGAAGGAATACATTCTACCATTTAAGACTGGGCAGAAGATGTGGGAAGCCGACTGGTCACGTGACATCTACTCAGCTGGAGATCAGCAAGCTAGGCGGGGCTATAAAGCCTCGGTGACTCACTTCCTCCACTGAAGCTCCACCGGCTAAAGTTTCACAACATATCCAAGGAACTGGGGTGTTAGTGCTCTGACACATGAGCCAATTCCAGATACTTCAGGCCTCAAAGTATGGTTTATTATTCAGCCTTAAAAAGAAAGTCCTGGACAGGATGGGCCTGCGGCATGGAGCTGCTGCTGCTGGGTGTCTTGCTGCTGCTGCTGCTCGTCCTAATGTACACACATTAGGGGGGGGGGGGGAGCATAGGAACACAGCACTGCCTGCAGGCTGCAAGCATGGAGGTGTCGCCCGGGGTGCCTGCAGGGCGGCTGACTCAGAGGGTACAGTGGTGTGCAGAAGCCGGGAGCTTGTGCATACAAGACACCCTGACTCTGAGCAGCGGCAGGTTAACCAGAAGTGGTTCACTGCCAGACGCCATGTTGGGGTCCATGGTCCGTGTGGCTACCAGCCGCTATGAGCAAAGAAGTTTCTTTTGCAGTGGTATCAATGACTGCAGACTCATAACTGAGAAGGAGAGACACTGAAGGCTTCTGTGACAATTTCTCTCCCCACTCCCAAAACACAAAAGACACAGTTTGGCCATGTTCCATGGGTAACACAAATTGGACTTATTGTTTCTGTGGGGGGTTGGGGGACATGCAAGGGTGAGAGGGTGGACCTGGTAAAATGGGAAGCAAACGTAGTCATGGTACATTGCGTGAAATTGCCAAATAATTAATAAAAATGTTATGTTGTGGGGGGGGGACACATGAGGAGAGGAGGCAGAAAGAATTTAAAAACAGGAGGGTGAGGAGGGTGATATGAAATACTGCCTTCTGGGTACTTCATGGCTATGTGTGTGCTCATGAACTGACATCAGCTGTGCTCACCTGCACAAGACCTGCACAAGACCAAGCCAGCTCTCAAGGCCTCCTAACTGTGGTCCTATTGGCAGGCGATAGCTTCTGGAGGAGAGAATCAATTGAGGATGGAGCCACTGGTAAATTATCCATGCTCCAGTGAATTGCTCCCTACCCATGCACATATGGGTAATAATAATAATAATAATAATAATAATAATAATAATAATAATGGTAATAAAGTTATTGTTTTATCCTTTAAAAAAAGAAAAAAGAAAGCCCCTGTGTGTTCCAACATCACAGAGCCATGAAGACATGAAGCAAAGAAGTGCAGGCTGACAGGAACCGGATGTAGATCTCTCCTGAGAGACACAGCCAGAAGACGGCAAATACATAGGTGAATGCCAGCAGCAAACCACTGAACTGAGAACAGGACCCCCATTGAAGGAATCAGAGAAAGGACTGAAAGAGCTGAAGGGGCTTGAGATCCCATATGAACAACAATGCCAAGCAACCAGAGCTTCCAGGGACTAAGCCACTACCCAAAGACTATATATGGACTGACCCTGGACTCCAACTGCATAGGTAGCAATGAACAGCCTAGTAAGAGCACCAGTGGAAGGGGAAGCCCTTGGTCCTGCCAAGACTGGACCCCCAGTGAACAGGATTGTTGGGGGAGGGCAGTAATGGAGGGAGGGTGGGGAGGGGAACACCCATATAAAAGGGGAGGGAGAGAGGCTGGGGGATGTTGGCCTGGAAACTGGGAAAGGGAATAACATTTGAAATGTAAATGAGAAATACACAATTTAATAAAGATGGGAGAAACAAAAACAAAAACAAAAAACAAAAAAAAGAATTAAACATTAATTTACAATTTAAAAAAAAAGGGAATGGAAATAAACCATGGACAAAAAAAAAAGAATAAAGGTTGTGGTGCCACTTGTAACAGGTACCCAGAGAGTGAGTCTTACATGTTCAGAAAGCGGAATAATTTTTAACAGGGCCTGAGGGAGAGGGCACAGCCAGTGATGTGCAAAATACAACTGAACTGTGCGCTTAAAATGGCTAAGGTGGTAAATCAAAATCAATCTCTCTCTCTCTCTCTCTCTCTCTCTCTCTCTCTCTCTCTCTCTCTCTGTCTCTCTCTCTGTCTCTCTCCTGAGTAATCCCATAGGCAGATGAGATTACAAACTCCTGATACTAACTGGGTGCAGAGAGGGAAAAAGTAGGAGGTCCTGAGGTTGCAAATGTATTCTCAAGTACATTTCCAAAACTTCTGCTACAGCAGCTGGAGCAGAGACAATAGAGGGCCAAGGAGATGGCTCTGCAGACAAGAGTGCTTGCTGCACAAGCCTGAGGACCTGAGTTCGAATCCCAGGACTTATGTAAAAAGAGGCATGTGTGTGTCTGTGTCTGTAGCCCCCACACTGTGAGGGGTGGAGATAGTCATTGGGCTTGCTACTGATTGGCTTAGCTCTGGTCTCGGTGAGAAGCTCTGTCTCCAAGGAATAAAGGAGATGGGATACATGACAACCTCCTCTGGCCTCCGTGTAAGTGCACACAGCCACACCCACCACCACTCACACCCATTCATACCCTACTCAAACATGTGACACGCATACACACAAAAATAAATAGAATTTTTAAAAATGAAATATAACCAGTTTTTGTTTGGATTTTTCTTTCTGTCTTTTCCTATTTGGGGGTTTGTGGTTTTGTCTTCAATGTCATGGTCATAGTTGCTGAGATTTTTTGAGACAATCTCGCCTAGAACTTGTCCCAAAGACTCATGTCATTTCTAGTGTTTTTTCTCTGCCTCCTGCTGGTGGCTTAAAATGTGAGCCCTTGGCTTCCACTCCAGGGGCCGTGTGCAGCCCACTACCTCCGCTCTATGTCACAACTCTAATCTTCTGAAGTGTAAGCCCTTTCTGTCCTAAGTTGCTTTGGTAATAGTGATTCGTCACAAGAGTAAAATACCTTTCTCTGCTGGACCACCTCAATGGTGTCAATGACTCCTCTCTTTTGTTTTGGAGATCCAGCATATGTGGACAGGCGGCTGAGAATGAGAGGCTTTCGAGACAGGAACCCTCAGTACTGTCAGTACAAAACACAGAAGCTTAATAGAGCTCTTGCCTCAGATGGAACTCGAGTTTACTTTGGAGGAAATATGAGTGGCCATAGCCCAGGAAGCCAGATTCGGTATGTCCCAAATATAGCAATTCACAGTGACAACCGTTTCACGAAGTCCCTATGGTAGCACAGCAAAGAAGGAATAAAGCAGGAAACCTTTCTTACAAGAAGAAAGACACCAGAGGAGGGCGAGGGAGACGACTCAGTTGAAGTGCTTGCTACACAGGCATGAGGACCTTAGTTCAAGCCCTAGAGCCCATAAAAGAATCCGGACACAGTAGTGCACACTTGCTATCCCAGTGCTGGGGAGGCAGCAAAGAGCATCCTTGAGGGTGGCTGGTCAGGCGGTCTATCCTAGTCAGGAAGTTCTTGGCCAAGTGAGAGAACCTGACACAAGACACGGGAGTTAACACCTGAGGAATGATACTCGAAGTTAACCTCTGGCCAACACACACACACACACACACACACACACACACACACACACGCTACATGATGAAAGCAGGCAGGCAGATTCCAGAAAAGCAAGAAATCTCTGCCTCAGATGTTATCTGATGACATTCTCCGCCTTTTGGGCTGTTGGAACATAGGCGTTTGTACTTTTCAAAAGGGTCTTACCTAATAGTTGCAAGGATGTTAGGTCAAACACAGAGGTGAACAATAGCTGACTTTTAAGGAGACTAAAGACAGCCCGAGACAATTTGTCTCCCGACAATCACAGCTCTAATCAGTAGTCTTTGGGGAGCCTTTCCCAGCAGCCCAGCTTTTCTCTAGGACCTTCAGTTCACTTTACAAAATAAAGCAGTGAGCCAGGGATGGTGGCACAAGCCTTTATTCTGGAGACAGAGGCAGGTGGATCTCTGTGAGTTCAAGGCCAGCCTGGTCTACAGAGTAGGTTCCAGGACAGCCAGGGATACACAGAGAAACCCTGTCTTGGAAAAAAATAAAACTGGATCCTGCTGTGGACAAAGAGGCCAATCAGCAGTGAGAGGTGATCCCAGAACACACACGAAGAGGATGTTGGTTCCTTTGTGTGGTTTGGGAGGCAACGCAGGACTTAACTGGGCCCTGTTCCCAGTATTTCCCATTCAGTAGCTCTGAAGTGGAACCCAGGAATCTACATGTCAGACCAGGTCCTGGGGAACTGTTGGTTTGAGGATGTTACTTGAGAGGAACTGCTCTGGGTGGCAGTCATGTTGAAAAGAGGGGTTGTATTCACAGAGCAGCTTCATAGCTGCGGGCTGTTGGTTCTCTGTCAAGACTTAATTCTAGCTGCACTTTCAAATCCTCTGGAGAGACTGTCTACACCTCCCACCCCTCACTGACTCAAGCAATCTAAATAAGATCCAGGAATGAGCATTTAAAGAGCCTCAGTTGTCCAGGGAGAATAATGGATGATGACCAGGAGCTGATTACCATGTCTCTTTGACAGTCGTTATCTTGAGCTAAGATTTGAGACCATCCTGACTCAAGTCAGGGATAAAGAATTCCAATACAGCCACTTGTGCTAAAGCCCAAGAGGCAATTTCCATCCTCCAGCAACCCTCCCTTGGTCCAGCAGGGCCTGCCTGCCAATCAGGTCTTCCAACTGAATTCAAACATTATTCAAATGCTCTCACATGCTAGAGGAGTCACTGGGAAGCCAGGGTAGGTGCAGATGCCCACTCTGTGGGCCTGGGATGGAGCCTGGCATCTCTGACTACATCCTGAAACTTGCGGTCTATGGACCACACTGTGACTAGCAAGGATTGCTTCCAACCTATTCCACCCGAGTGGAGACCCATTCCCCTAGTTTTGTATCACCTTGTGTTGATTATACAAAATAAGGGGGGTGGAGACTTGGTTAGGAGGTAGGGTGACAGCCCCAAAAGCTGGATGATGGAGAGATGAGGCAACAGCAAAGAAATAGATAGAAAGCTGGGGTGTGAGAGACAGTTTAGGTGGTCAAAGGTGAAGAAGACAAGACAATAAATAACAAGAGCTGTCCATTTCCCAATAACTAAGGTGACAGAGCAGATGCTTCAGATGCTGGCAAAATCTGCAGGCTGGGAGCTCATGGAGGCAACATGCCCAACAGAGTGAAGTGCTCAACACTTCACCTGTGCTTCACACTGCAGTGAATCAGCCTGACACACCTGTGTACACTGCAGTGCCTCAGCCTGACACACCTGTGTACACTGCAGAGCATCAACCTGACACACTTGTGCACACTGCAGTGCCTCAGCCTGACACACCTGTGCACACTGCAGTGCATCAGCATGACACACCTGTGCACACTGCAGTGTATCAGCCTGACACACCTGTGGACAGTGCAGTGAATCAGCCTGACACACTTGTGCACACTGCAGTGCATCAGCCTGACACACCTGTGCACACTGCAGTGCATCAGCCTGACACACTTGTGCACACTGCAGTGCATCAGCCTGACACACCTGTGCACAGTGCAGTGAATCAGCCTGACACACCTGTGGACAGTGCAGTGTATCAGCCTGACACACCTGTGGACAGTGCAGTGCATCAGCCTGACACACCTGTGCACACTGCAGTGCCTCAGCCTGACACAGCTTTGCACACTGCAGTGCCTCAGCCTGACACACCTGTGCACACTGCAGAGCATCAGCCTGACACACTTGTGCACACTGAAGTGCATCAGCCTGACACACCTGTGCACACTGCAGTGCATCAGCATGACACACCTGTGGACAGTGCAGTGCATCAGCCTGACACACCTGTGCACACTGCAGAGCATCAGCCTGACACACTTGTGCACTCTGAAGTGCATCAGCCTGACACACCTGTGCACACTGCAGTGCATCAGCATGACACACCTGTGCACACTGCAGTGCCTCAGCCTGACACACCTGTGCACACTGCAGAGCATCAGCCTGACACACTTGTGCACACTGAAGTGCATCAGCCTGACACACCTGTGCACACTGCAGAGCATCAGCCTGACACACTTGTGCACACTGAAGTGCATCAGCATGACACACCTGTGGACAGTGCAGTGAATCAGCCTGACACACCTGTGGACAGTGCAGTGTATCAGCCTGACACACCTGTGGACACTGCAGTGTATCAGCCTGACACACCTGTGGACAGTGCAGTGCATCAGCCTGACACACCTGTGCACACTGCAGTGCATCAGCCTGACACACCTGTGGACACTGCAGTGTATCAGCCTGACACACCTGTGGACAGTGCAGTGAATCAGCCTGACACATCTGTGGACAGTGCAGTGAATCAGCCTGACACACCTATGCACAGGCAGAGACAGCTGGAGATGTTTGAGGAAAATGAGAGAGAAGGTGGAGTAGAGGGCTAGCCTGACAGCTGAGTCTCACAAGAATAAGAGCCTGGGATTCATTGCTCAGAGCTCGAGGTAAATTCCAAATCACTGGGGCCAGAAGAAGGAATTCGCTGTGGAGCAACTCAAGTATGTGCTCTGAGAACTCTGAAGAGGCTATCCAGGAGGTTCTGCCTCAGATGGTGGCCAGAGAGGGACTAGAATTTACATTTCTAAAGGAGCTTCCCTGGTGTTGACAGCGTTGGCCCATCCTGTCCACCTTCCTCTGTGGTCCCCAAACTAAGCTAATAAGCATCCCTAATCCAAAACCCAAAGCTGAGCGAATTAGACCACCAGTAGGAAATTCCCCAGGTGACCTCACATGACAGCTTCAGTCAAAACACAGGTGCATGGGAAACGTTGTATAAAACCCTTCTGGATGTGCATAAAAGATACAAGACATAACTGAATGCAGTGTTTAGACTTGGGACCCTTCCCCAAGACACCTCACCGGATCCATGTCTATATTCCAACACCCTGAGTCCGAAGCACTTCTAATCTGAGGCATTTAGATGAGAAACTTGATGTTTATTTGTTGAGCATCTGATATATACTGACTGGACCAGAGAGAAGCTGAACTGTAATAGACAAGTAAGCTGTAGGGATGCCTCAGTGGATAAGACGCCTGCTGTGTAAGCACCGGATGCCCAGGATTCAGGGGAAGAAAGCGGATCACCCCAGCCACATGGAGCTCACTGGCTAACCAGCGAAGTCAGAATGATGAGCTCTAGATTCAACAAGAGACCCTGTCTCAAAATAAGAAAGGGGAGAAGCAACTGAGGAAAAAACCCAACGTCAGTCTCTGGCCTCCATACTCTGCAGGCCCAGGCAAGTGCCCCCCCATTTACAAATGCACGTGCTGCACCGATGCACGAAGAAACAGCATGGAGTCCTCTTTGTCTGGTAGAACTGGTCTCAAAACTGTCTCCTCGTATCCCCTTCCCAACCCCTGTTCCGCACTCAGGGTGTATGTAGGTTATACTGCCTCAGTGGTCTTGAGACAGAGAAGGAGACCACTGGCTTCTACTCCAAATGCATAACTTAGTCTAGTCTCGGCTGCCTCTGCTTGCAATGTTCAAAACGAGGCCAGGTTGGCATGGTGAACCTGCTGAGTTAGGTGAATTAAGGGGTCTGGCGTTTGCAGCCATGATGCTCAAGACCTCTTTGGTTTCCAATCTCTTAAAGGCAGCCCCTAAAAGAAGTACTTCGGTGGGGCTCCTGTGATGCAAGACAAAGAAGAGACGAATTTCGAGGCAGGTAAATGTTCTATGGGCCTCACTTGCAGAAGGGTTCCCGGTCTTTGGGGGGGGGGGGGTCCCTGAGCGTGCTCCCGCGCCGCACGTTGCGATGCTACCACCTAGTGGCGATGCGCGAAACAGCTGCGGAAGCCTGGGCGTCTGAACCACCAGATCTTAGGGTAGGCTGCATCCTGTTAACACCAGCCTGGGCGGTGGCTGTTTTTAGCTGGGTCTCTCCTTCTGTGCCACTTTCATCATGGAAACTGGCTCTCTAGGCCCAAAAAAAGCTGCGGCGTGCTCTGCAAAAGCTGTTTGAGGGCCAATTTTAGCTGCATTTCTTGAAATTTGGACTCCGAGGAGGAAGGAGGGATGTGCGGTTCCCAGGAAGTTCTGCATCTTCCTTCCGGGGAAGGAGGTGAGATCATCCACCCTTTGGCTTTCAGCTTATGCAAAAAGAAAAGAAGAACTTTGGGATTTTTTTTTTTTTTGAAGAAGCAGCCGCTGTGTGTTCTGAGAGTTTTACCATGTTCCGTTAGAATTTTGTCTACTTGGGCCATCACACTGGTACTTTAAAAATAACCTCACGTTAAGAAGGCTTAAAATTATGGCGCTGAGGAAATCAAGATTTGGAAAAGTGACTTGGCTAGTGTCAAAAGGCCAGCAACTCAGAGCTGTAATAACCTCTAGTCTGTGCTCTGAACCCACAACCCAGAGTGTCCATTGGGAGTTGAGAGCCCAGGACTGAGGAGGCAGTGCAGTTGGTGGACTGTGCCGGCCTTGCTCTAGCCCAGGTTCTCGAATTAACTGGGTGGAGGGCACACAGTCTGCCATCCCAGCATGCTGAGAAGCAGAGGCAGGAGGATCAGAGGAAAAAAAAAACAGACATAGGCGTCCAGGCATCATATATACCAGCTCTCTGGGCCACCTTGGACAAGTCCGTCTCTCTGGGTCTGCTTCCTCTACTGGTAAGATCAGCACATGAATCAAAGAGACTTCACCACGAAGTTGTGAGGATTCAAGTAGAATGATGATCACCCCCAACTCAGGGGCCCCATCTGTTTGCTTGAGAACCTTCTTAGACACACACACTCTCCTCTCATTCCAGAAGATGATAGAGACTGGACACCACACACACACACACACACACACACACACACACACACACACACACCAGAAAAGACCTGGTATGCCTTGTGACTGTCGTTTGCTGTGAGCTGAGGACCTTACTGTCTGCACAGGTGCTCCACACTGCCCTGGACCTACTTTCCTGGAGCTATTCTCCAGAGCAACACTGTTTCACAGACCACAACCTGAGAAATGACTCTCTGGAGCTGTGTCACCTCTACCCCAGGTCCAGTCACACCAGGGAGACAGTAAACCGAATACTCCTAAAGGTAGAGACTTATCACCACAGCATGCCCAGTGCCCCTCACAGCACCTAGCACACACTAGGTCTATGTCAATGTAGGAACGGAAGACCACCTACTGTGTGTCAGACCTCCATGTTAATCGTTAGAAGTGCAAAACAATGGACAAGAGACAGAACACAAACTGTGACACGGAATTTGAGAAGTAGCCAGGTAGAATTGATGGAGTGGGGGACTTTGAGAAGTAGGCATGGGTTCGGGGAGATGACCTTGAAATCACAAACCCCAGCTTGGGGGTTATCCAAGTAGAAGGGTAACAAACAACCCTTCTGTCATAGAGTTTGAATGTAAACGGTCTCCCTCGGGTTCTTGCGTTTAAACATGTCTCTTGCTGCTTGTGCTGGTTTGGAGGGTTGTAAAGCCTTTAGAGGGTGGAGCCTGCTGGAGTTAGTGTGTCACTCAGGGAAGGCCTTGAGGTTTGCCTGCCTTCTGACTCCATCCAATGTGAGCAGACACTGCACACTCCTGTGACCGTGCGTGTCTCACCCAGTATGCAGAACTTGGGAGATAAGCCTTATTCCTTAGGTGCTTCTTGTCAGGCATTTGGTCATGGCAATGAGAACTGACTTGAGGGGACCCCACAAAGCAAGACTGTCTAGGAAAGAAACAGGAGAGGGGTGGGCTGTGGGAGAGTTTTCTATCCACATGTCCAGCATGTTGGCCTGGATGACACCCGGTGCAAAAGTATACTGGTCACCTAGGAGATAAATATGTCTGTGGTAGAGTTTCTAAATTTGGTTAACAGAGATGGGGAGACCCAATCCATGCTAACTTAGGGTGATGTGTGCCGTCAGCTGGGTCCTGGACTGAGCAAACAAAACAGGCTGAGCACTGGTGTCTATCTCTCTGCTGCCTGGCTGCAGATGCGGTGCTCAGCCATCTCAAGCTACTGTGGCCATGGTGGTGATATCCCCAAACCCTCACACTGTGAACCACAGTAAGTCTTCCCTGCATCAGGTCTCTCCCGTCTGTATTTTGTGAGAGCAGAGAGGAGAATCAGCGATACAAAAGGCAGAGACCTTGCAATATCGTAGACCCCAGAAATCCAGAACCCCAGAAACCCGCCTAAACCCCTCCTCCTCCTCTCCCTCTCCATGCAATCCTGTCCCTCACTTGATAACTCACAGGGCCTTTGCTTCTGCCCTCCCAGGTCTGGTTTTATGCAGTAGGAAGAGTCCCAGATGACTCAGTTCAGCTGAGTGGCAGGGTCATCTCCCCCATCATTGTCTTTGCTAGCCTGTGGCTGTCACTTGCCTGGGACCTGAGGGAACAGCTGTTGAAGGAAGTTACTGTAACCCAGTGGATCTCAGTGGGGCGCTGCTGTCCTGTGGGGAATATTTGACATCTCCAGGCATTTTGTTGTCCCTGATGGAAGGGTTGGAGGTTGCTACTGACATCTAGTGGGTAGGAACAGGGATGTTGCTCTCTGCCCTAAAGTGTAAAGGACAGTCAATGTCACCAACACCATACGGTCACCCCCTGCTGGTCACCCAGCTTTTCCCGGCAGGGAGAATCACTGGGACCTTAGCTGCACCCTGATTAGCTGATCACTGGGTGAGCGGCTGACAGTTGCTACTGGGCCCTTTTAAGCCCAGACGGACAGAGGATGGCCGTGAGTTTTCTGACTTTATTTCTCCTTTATTATGTTTGTCGTCCTATGACCTCAGTAAATTACTCCATCACTGACCTCAGCTGTTCCCTGGTTTACAACCTTCACGTAATTACTGGTGAAGACCCAGTGTTATGTGGGGCATTGAGCACACAGTGTGATAGGGCACAGTGACTACTGTTACACTGGCAATCACATTTTGGTATGACAACTAGAGAGACAGCCTGGTGGGCATAATGCTTGCCACACACACATAAGGATTTAGTGAAAATCCCCAGGGCCCACATAAAGCCAGATGGGGCAAAATAAATCTGTAATCTTAGTGCTCCCACAATATGAAGGAAGGCTCAGACAGAAGAATCCCTGAAAGGTCACACAGTGGGAACAAAAAACTCTGCCCCAAGCAAGGTCAAAGGCCAATACCCAATGTTGTCCTATAATCTCCATAGTACACCATGTTTACAAACACACACACACACACACACACACACACACACATACACATACACACATATACACACACAACACACACATACACACACATACACACACAAATACACACACAACACACACATACACACATATACACAAACACACACATATACACACATATACACACACAACACACACACATACACACACACAACACACATATATACACACACAACACACACATACACACACACAACACACACATATACACATACATAGACACATACACACACACATATACATACACATATATACATACATATACACACACAACACACATACACACATATACACACATATACACACACAACACACACATACACACACATATACACACACAACACACACATACACACACATATACACACATATACACACACAACACACACATACACACACATATACACACACATACACACAACACACACATACACACACATTTACACACACATACATATACACACACAACACACATACACACATATACACACATATACACACACAACACACACATACACACACATATACACACACAACACACACATACACACACATATACACACATATACACACACAACACACACATACACACACATATACACACACATACACACAACACACACATACACACACATTTACACACACATACACACATACACACACATATACACACACATACACACACAACACACACACATACACACACAACACACACATACACACACATATACACACACATACACACACACAACACACACATACACACATACACACACAACACACACATACACACATACACACACACAACACACACATACACACACATACACACACATACACACAAACATACACAAAGACAATGCACATACATGGAGTAAAATATTGTCACAGTTACCACTGCTTACTCAATGGCCATTCAACCCTAATAACTTCATTGAAGAGATCCAAGAAACTCCATCAATGCTTCCCCCCAGCAAACATTCCTAATTGTTTTCAGAGCTAGGATTTAGTTCTCATCTAATGTGGATTCATTCACAAACAATAAAGTAAATCGGAAACAGGGGACTCTGCTCAGGGAAGACTGAAGCACACACATGGCATGCACAGGCATGCACATTACATGTGTGCATTATACATATAAGTTCACAGAGGTACATATGCATAAATAAGTGGCACTTGCATCCATACGCCCACGCACACACATGCACATTGTTACATACAAACACACAGGAACACAGAAAGGCACAAATACAGAGACACAAAGACACACAGGGCACATTTGGTCATGTATACACACAGAGACAGAAGCACGCAGACATGTACAGAGACCTATAGAAACACCGGGACACAGAGACACATAGGAACACATACAGGCATATGCACAGAACCAGCAAGAACAGCCCAAGCTGTACCATTTGCTTATTAACCAATAAGTAAATTTTCCTTGTAAACAAGTTGTTTTCTCTGCAGACAAATAATTCCCCTGTGCCTCTGTCTTCTCCTGGCAAATGGGGAAAATTAAACTATAGTCTGCACGAAGCTGTTACCCCGTTTATGCACAAATACTAAGTGCTTGGCAAATGTTCGGTGATATTAAAACATGCGTGTGGGGCCAGCAAGATGACTCGGTAGGCAAAGCATGTGCTGCGGTCTCCAAACACTTCAGTTCAGTCCCCAGAACCCCACCTGTAAAGGTGGAAAGAGAAAACTAACTCCAAGCTCTCCTTGAGCCACCACACACATGCCATGACACACATGTGCCCACTCTCTCACATGCTAATGCACATGCACACATACATACACTCACCAAATAATAATAATATAATAATAATAATAATAATAATAATAATAATAATAATAAAAGTTTTAAAGCTACATAAATATTTTTAAATATAAAGGTACACACAGACACACAAGGACACAAAAAGTCATGTACTCAGGCATGGAGAAACATAAACACACAAGGATACACAGAATCAAATGCAAACATACACACAGAGAGACATACAGACACACAGACACACCGACACACACAGGCACCCGTGCTCATTGTAGGAGCTGCTGAGGACAGAAGAGCCAGGCATGTGCTCCCTGGGGCAAGGACTGCACACGTCACACGCATGGATCCTATTCACTGTGGCTGAGATTCCCTAGATCAAACGATAACTGTGTTCTCCACACCACCTCCTCCCACCTTCAGTGCTGACACTGGCTTCTCCGTCACCATGGAAACAGTGCAGTCCCAGCACTTGCTGTTCAAGAATGCCACAGTGACGTGGATACTTTCCACACGGGTGACCCTACTTTTGCAAGGTTTGGAAGGACTCCTGAGGTACAGAATTTGTGGTGATGTCACTTCCTGGATGTACTTCTAGATTCCTGGCTTCTAACACCTCCAGGCCTGCCTATGAGGAAGGGAAACAATGCCCAAGGGAGTCTGTACAGCAATGCTTCATTTTGCTCCCTCTACACACAGAGCTCAGCTTCCCCTCCTGCTCTGAGCAGATACAGCAGTTCACACTATGTAACAATACTCACAAATAAAGTCCTCGTTGATAACATGATGTTTGTGGATGAGCTTTGAGGCCTAGAGAAGTTCCCACAACAGAGCCAAGGTGTCTGTCCTCTGTCTGTGTGTTTGTGTCTGTCTGTGTTTGTCTGTGTGCATGTTTCTCTGTACATGTGCTCCTGTGTGCATGTATGTATGTGTGAATATATACACAGAGGTCAAAAGATGACATCAGATCTGGCTTAGTCACTCTCCACCTTATTTTTTGGAACAATCTCGCATTGAACCTGGCACTCACCAACTGGGCTAGATGGGTTGACCAGCAGGCCTCCCAAGATCCTCCTGTCTCTGCCTCCAAGTCTGGCTTCTCCCATAGGTGCCAGTGATCCAAACTCAGCTCCTCGTGTTTGCACAGCCAATGTTTTACAGACTGAGCCATTTCCTCAACCCAAGAGCTGGGATTTGAACCCAAGTCTGACCTAAAGGCCCAAGACGTAGCTCAGTGGTACAGTGTTCACTAAGACTTTCTAGTGCAGACACTCCCACACTATGACTCATTTCCTGTGACTGGGCAGGTGATGTTCAGACTATGACACAGGCCCCTTAACCCTCTCTCCGCCCTTCCTTCCCATCTCCCCCTTCATACTTTCCAAGTTACCTGTGTCTCATGGCGTCTTCCTTTGCTGAAGTAACAAGTCTCCACAAACCACAAGCATCAACAACAGAGATGTCTCCTTATGCTTCCAAAGACCAGGGGTGGAGGCACCGGGATTGGCTATGCCAAGGCTTTAGGGAAGAGTCCGTTCTGTGCCTCTGTCCTGACTCCTGGTAGTTTCTGACTGTCTTTGCTGCTCCTTGACTTGTCAAACAAGTACACTGCCTTCTCCTGCTCTACACGTTGCTCTTGTGTGCATGGGTCTCTGTCCAAACTTTGTTTTATGTAAAGAGGCTACATGAGGGCTGGGGGGAGTGCTAGTCTATTCCAGAGGCTCTGAGGAAGAACCAAGCTCCTACTCTAACCACCGTAACAGGAAAGGCGGCACCTACAGGGTAGTATTGCTGCCTCTCCCAGAAGCTATCAGACCACTGACATAACAGACCCACAAAGAACTAAATTTTCCCAGGAATTATACAGGAGAGAAGGCTGAAGATCTAGTGTCAGCCAGGGAAGGACCTTTTCTCCCAGGGAGAGATTTCACATGGTCCTGGCAACTTGTCAGACCACCTTGCAAGAGGATAGGTGAGCGTCAAGACCTGAGTGGTCGGTGCCCAGAGAAGATGAGTAGTGTGTGACCAAGACTCTTTAGAGAGACTGTTCTATAAATCATGAGAGCTCCGGCTTACTCCATGGCTTAAGCCATCAGAGGTTTCAAACTTTAAATAGACTATTAGGGGATCATAGAAGCGTCAAAGCCAGGGCCTGGTTGAAGGAAGTAGACCACTGGGTTTGCCTTTGTCCTTGTGGTTTCTATCTTGCCATGGTACCCTGTGATATCCTTCTCTGCTTCCTCCCACCACACAGTGCGGCATTCTCTCTCAGCTTCAGTCTGCCATGCTGTGAGCAGCTCCAACCTCAGCTTACTGTATACCACACAGTTTTCCCCTGACACATGCTAACACTACCATGATGCTTTGCATACGTGTATGAGTCCAAGTGACCATAGACTGAACCCTCTGACACCATAAACCAAAGTAAATCTTTCTTCCCTCCATTTACTTTCTTAAGTACTTTTGTCTTGGGGGAGGGGGCAGGGGACACCTACGCTGTATGTGGTCAGAGCCTAAAGGTGTCACACAACTCACTAAGTGCCAAGGTTCTTGACAACTGCCAAAGGCTTTCTTGCCATTAGAGTCCCAGGAGTGCTCTCTTGGGGACGCCTTCTGGGAAAAGGCCCAAGGATTCCTGGCATCGGAAAGAAATCCCTAAGAGCTGCCCAGGCTGAAGAATGTCAAGATCAGCAGTTTTCAACCTGTGGGTCACAACCCCTTTGAGGGTCAAATGACCCTTTCCAGAGGTCACTTAAGACCATCAGAAAACACAGATATTTTGTTATAGTAAATATTATTTGGGGTTTTTAACCCCACTTAGGTCCTATAGTTCCCCCATAAAAGACACAAAGCCTTTATAGTTATGTGATGGTTTGCATATGTTTGGCCCAGAGAGAGGCTCGATTAGAAGGTGTGGCCTTGTTGGAGGAAGTGTGTCACTGTGGGGATGGGCTTGGAGACCCTCCTCCTAGCTACCTGAGGATGCTCAGTCTGTTCCTGGCTTCCTTTGGGTGAAGAAGTAGAACTCGGCTCCTCCTGCACCATGCCTGCCTGGATGCTGCCATGCTCCTGCCTCGATGATAATGGACTGAACCTCTGAACCTGTGAGCCAGCCCCAATTAAATAAAACTTTATAAAACTTACATTGGTCAAGGCGTCTGTTCACAGCAATAAAAGCCTAACTAAGACAATTTATAAGCTTCAAGGCACTAGAGCTGGGTGGATATCAACCCTCTATGCTACTTCCCAGAGATATCATTTGCCAGGTTCTGCCTGGGCTGCTCCTACTCCAATAGGAGGGACCTTATGGCCATGCGCTCATAATTCGCCTACCCCATGGCAGCTTCTTCCTTCTTCCTCTCCTCTCCCTCTCCTTGTGATCCCTGCCTGAGAACCCAAGCCCTGGACCCTTCATTCCACCCCTCTCTTCTACCCAGTTATAGGCTGTAGGGATCTCTGTTAACCAGTCATGTATACAAAAGCTGGTATACGTGAGGATCCATTTGTCTTGAAGCAACTAGATCTTGGGATACAGAGTTTAACATTTGAAGACAAGCAGCGCCAGACCAATCCTCTACAATGTTTTGACATTACAGATACATAATGGTGGTAAATTTTACATAATGTAAAAATCTTATGGTCGTGGGTCAGCACGTGAAGAACTGTATTAAAGGACTGCAGCATTCGGAAGGCTGAGAACCCCTGGTCGAGATGCAGGTTGACGGATCAGGGTGGATAGCTTGTGTCCAGGATGTGACCTCACGAAAGGAAGGAAGAGATTCCTCCCCGTCTCCTCTCTCCACCTTCCTTCTATCCCTCTCCCTCTCTCCCCTTGCCCCTCTTCCCTCACTTTCCTCTCTCTCTTCTCCCCTTCCCCCTTTCCTCTCTCCCTCCATGTCTTGGCCTACCATGTTCTGACAACAGTCTTCAGGCAAGGTGTAGTGTATTGCAAGCAATTGTGAGGTGTGTCACCAAGTAATCTGTTGCTAATAATAAAGTGTTGAATGCTACAAATTCATGTACGAGTAGGCTCAAGGTTATTCCCATAAATATTGCTTTCACTCACTGAATTCTGATGAGGCTCCTCCAGAGAGGAAGGAAATGAGAGAAGGCACAGCAGGAGCTGAGAGGAGAGGGGTCCAGACAGGAAGCCCGACAGGAAGCTAAGCCACTTTTCTCCATGTTCTGTGAGGTATATGAATGCATGCATCTGGACACCAGACACGGGGGCATCCATCCATGCCCATACGTAGGCCCTGAGGGAAGGGAAGAACTTAGTGGCCAAGAAAGACTGCAGGGAGCAGAAATGCAGATTAGAAAGGGGCACCACTGTTCATCACCCAGTAGGCAGCTCATGCTGATTTGCTCCTAGCAGATATTGTCAGGACATTGTAGATGAAGAGAAGAGGCCTCCCAAAAGCCACTGAAAGCAATGTAGTCGCCATGGGTGTTGGTGCCATGGCTTTCCTGACCTCAGTTCTAATATGCTCTCCTCATCCACCAGTGGGGTGAAGCGGACTCTGCAGATATGATGCCTGAAGTAGAAATCCCACGTCCTCTCTTCCTGCACATATTAATTTTAGAGGATTTACATGTCCTGTTTCCCTGTGTGCAAAACGGAGATGACGATTATGGCCCTGCCCCACCAGAATTTCACACAGCCAGTAATGGTGGCACACATCTGTAAGCTTAGCACTTGACACAGAGGTAGAAGGATTGCGAGTTCAAGACCAACCTGTTCTACAAGACTGTATAGCAAGACCCTGCTTTAAAAAAAAAAAAAGCACACAAAGCAATGAGCACAGTGTTGAAATAAAATGGGTGTTGATTTACAGGACAGCCAGTCTTGTCATTATTACCTCCACTAGTGTCACCACCACCACCATCATCACCACCATCAGCAGCACCATCATCATCATCATACCATCATCATCATCATAACCATCACTACCATCATAACCATCATCACCATCACCACCATCACTATCATCACAACCACCATCATCACCACCACCATCACTATCAACATCTCCCATCGTTATTAAATCTTAGCTATCGTCATCATTATCATCTGTATCATTACTATTTCAGCTGCACTGACAGAGCCTCCTTTATTCTGATATATGATATATGTCAGTGTGCCAAGATATGATATTTCTGTACATGACACTATTCTGCTATAGATAGAGATGTGGGATGCTTTCTCTGTGCTATTTATGTGGGGAAGGCAAGTGTCACTGTTAGTTACATTCACGCCGATCAGGCGCTTACCCTGTTACTTTAAAGCAGGGATTCTGGATGTTATGTGTGTGGTAGGAAGAGGTGTATATTTACCCTTCACAGTCCCTACAGATCTGCCGTGTTTAGCTTGGTTGCAGATGCTTGGCGGGTGGTGCCGCCATATGCACTAAGACAATCTCAGAAGAGATTGGGAAAGCCTTCAGACAGAAGAGTCGTCATTGGTAACTATTGGCCTGGAACTTGAGGGTCTCTCTCCATGCAAAATGTTCAATCAAGGGAGTTTTGAGCAATCGTAGAAGGTAATCATTCTATATACAAGCCCAGACAAACATCACACCAACACCGTTTGTTTGTATCCTGTGAGCAGAAGCGTTCAGGAACATGGGGGTCAAGTCGGGGGTCTGGATTCGAGTCCTGACTCCCACTGACCAGTCCTGCAGGATATTGAGGCCTCTGAGCCTCCATTGCTCCATTGTAAAGTGGGACTAATAACAGACCCAGCTTTAATGGTTGTGAGGATTAAAAGAAGCAGATGAATAGCAAGTGCTTAGCAACACAATCGGCCCACAGAAGCACTCCATAAACCTCTGTGATTATTGTTATTACGCCCGCCACCACCTCTAATGTGTATTTAAGAATTTTTCAGATCTACACACTCCGAAAGAGTTTAAATGTATTTGTTGTAAAACTAAATCACTACCCTAATTGGAAAGCTGGCCTCCTGAGCCATAAATAACGGGCAACTGTAAACATGAGTGTGTAGCCGATGTCAAGCAGAAACAGCACCTGTCCGGGGGATGACTGCACCCTTTGGACACTGACTACTGGCACTGCTGCTCCACACAGGAGAAAATGGCCTCAGAAACAGTAGGGCATGTTGAAACAGAGTTAGGTTTCAAAAACCACGGTCTAGGTCCTAATACATTCATTGTCTTGGGCTTCAAGCGGTTAAGAAAGGACTATTAGAAGACACTCATTTGGCCTTTCCTTGGGCAAACGTCTAAGGTGATCTACAACTTAGGGTTAGGAATAGAGTTATGACCATGGTTCACATTAAGTTAGGATTAAACTTAGTGTTAGGGTTAGGATGGCGTGAGGGTAAGAATTGGGGTAAATAGTAAGATTTAGATTAGAGTTAGGGTAAGGATGAAGGGTCAAGCAGGGCTAGAGTTCAGGCTGTGACTAAAGTTAGGATCCAGGTAAGAATTTGGGTTAAAATGAGGGCTAGATACGGTTAAGGTTAGGAGTAGGGTTCAAATCTGGGTGAACATTAGGGTTAGGGAACAGGGTTAGGATTAGGGATAGAAGCAAGGTTACACTTAAGATTAAGAAGAGGGCAAAGGTTAGGTCAAGGGTAGGGTAGGATAGGGTGAGGATGTGAGTGGGAGTGAAAGTTAGGGTAAGGAATGAGGGTTAGGGTGACAATAGGGTATAAAAGTCAGGGTGAAGGTTTCCATCCGTGCCATGGGTTAGACTCAGGCTAACTCCTTCCACTTACTCTGAGCCTTAGAGCCTGCCACTTCACCTGTCTGGCCCTCATGCTTCTTGTCAGTGACTTAATGGTCACTTCTCAGAGTTGCTAAGTGTGTCAGATGAAGGAAGGTAAGAATAGCTTAGGGACTTCAAAGCACGAGAAAAGACTTCTGCCCCCAACTCGTCCTCAAGACTAGGAAAAACTTTGTGAAAACCTTTCTTCTCTTGAGAGGAACTGGCTGTCCCTCTGCACCTGTGTGGCTGTCCCTCTGCACCCATGCAGAATTTAGAATCCTAAGGTCCTTACTGGTCATCAGTGATGAAAGCATTTTCTCCTTTAGGGAGCTGTCCTCCCCACACACATATGCACACCTCCTTATACCTGGGCTCCCACTTAGAAATATCTCAAGCGCTGGGCTTGAGTCTCAGCATAAGCTTCAAGTGGCAGGTGCATAATGCAATTAGAGTAGCTGCCTATTATTTTCCATTATTGAATAATACGTTCATTAATAGCTCTTGTCTTCCTTCGCCATAATAGTCCCCTGCTAAAAATAAACACTGAGGCCCAAGGTACCTGAGAACTGAACTTGACCACAGAAAAGCCAGTGGCAATGTCAACTGGCAACCCCTAGGTTGCCACACCGTTCCAGGACAGAGTCCCTGACAAGGCAACTCCTTGACCCACAGATCCAGAATCCCCCACGCAGCAGCCCACGTGGTAACAATAGGAAATAAGAAGGCAGCTCATGATTTGCCTAGCATATCCTTAGCACAGCTCTGCACACCAGATATTGTTAGCTCGTCTCTCCTTCCACAGACAAAGAGACGGAAGGTCCATGAGTTTCCTTGATTTGCTCTAAGTACACAGTAAGGAAATGTTAGACTCAAGATGCCAAGCCCAGGCTAGGGAGATGCTCACGTAGTTAAGCATGCGTTTGCTTGTAAGCACGAGTATCTGAATCAATCCCTAGAGTGCACATACGCATGCACGGTGGCATGGAACCCTGGGGAAGCAGGAGATCTCTGCTACTCATTAGCCAGAAAGTCCAGCCTTTTGCTGGTTTGAATACAAATGGCCCCCATAGACTCATGTGTTTGAATGTTTGGTCCACAGGGAGTGGCACTTATTATGTGTGGCCTTATTGGAGGAAGTGTGTCACTGTGGGGGTGGGCTTTGAGGGCCTATGCTCAAGCTCCACCCAGAATGGAAGAGACCCTCCCCCTTGGCTGCCTGCAGAAGAGAGACACCTCCTGGCTACCTTAGGATGAAGATGTAAAACTCTGGGCTCCTCCAGCACCATGCCTGCCTGCATGCTGCCATGCTTCCTGCCACGATGATAATGGACTGAACCTCTAAAACTGTAAGCCAGCCCCAGTTAAATGTTGTCCTTATAAGAGTTGCCTTAGTCGTGGTGTCTCTTTGAAGCAATGAAAATGCTAACACAAGCCTAAGTGTTGAGCTCCAGGCGAATGAGAGACCCTTCCTCAGAAAAAGTTTCTCAAAACATGTTGTCATCTGGCCTCTACATTTAAACTCATACACATGTATGTGCACCTGCACATATACATACAACTGTGTACACACAGACAAGCCCGTGAGAAAAATAAAATACAAGTTCCTTTTGAACCTCCAGCTTTGAATCCAACACTACTGCAAGTCTAACCCTTCCTGAAGTTTTCCTTCATCTTCCTGTGACACACACACACACACACACACACACTCCTCTCTCTGCTTTGCAGATGTGTTTCTGAGTGCATAGCTTTATCTACAAATAGTTCAGCATGTAGTGCATTCCTCCTGGTCTGCTACTCCACTCCTTCCATCCTGTGTGTCCGAGGCAAGAAAGTCAGCATCTCAAGAACCAGGCTGTAGCTCTGCAGTAGGTCACTCCTTAGCATCCTTGAGGCTCTGGGCTTGACCCCCTGAAAAAAGTAATGAAGGGAGCATCTCCTAGGACCAGAGCTGACCAATTGCTCATGCACTTCAGTAGCCCCTTGGAGCACCGAGCTTTCTCCCTCCGTGTGCTGAAACAAGCGTCTCTGAAAAAATGAAAGTCACATAAGTAGCTCTTTCTGGTGTGTGCCTGAGCCACCTTCAGCTCTGATGTCACATTCATCTCCCTGAGATGACTCGGGAGTTTAGCATTTAACTTCCAGGTTCTGTCCCCTCCCAGTGAGGAGACCCTGACTGAAAAGTCTCTTTCTTTTTCTAATATTTTATTTTAGTAATTAGAAAGGTGTAAGTGTGAAGGTAAGTGTATGTGTGTGCGTGTGTGTGTGCGCGTGTGCATGGGGGTGGGGCCTGCAGAAGTGTCAAGGCACATGTGTGGAGGCAAGAAAACAACTTGAAGAAGTTGGTCCCCTCTTTCCACCGTGGGTTCCAGGGTGGCACTCATGCTGTCTGTCTTGTACAGCAAGAACCTTGACGCTGAGCCTTCTCACCAGCCCTGCAAATTGCCTTCGTACGTTCCTGGGCCTTTTTCACTGGTCCTCAGCGCACACCTGACCTATCATGCCCACTGAGAGAAGAGGAGCTCAAACATGAAGTCAGCCTTGCCCAATCTGGCAGATATAGAAACGGTTCTAAAGGGACAACTCCGGTGAACATTCTGTGACTTTCCTGCTGGCATGGTCACTCTTCCATGCACAGCTGAGCAGCCAGACATTCATCTCAATGTTGCCAGAAAGTATTTTTTTTTCTTTTTTTCGGAGCTGGGGACTGAACCCAGGGCCTTGTGCTTGCTAGGCAAGCGCTCTACCACCGAGCTAAATCCCCAACCCCGCCCGAAAGTATTTTGTAGGTGGGATTCACATCTATAATTGGTTGGCTTTTGGCCAAGGAAATCACCCTCCATTCATGAAGTAGTCTTGACTGATCATTGAGAGGTCTTAAGAGCAAAACCTAATTTCAAGCCTGAGCCACAGAGGGATGGGGGGTGGGTAACTGGTTCAGCCCCCACCTAACAACATATCTATGACTCCATATTCTATCCCTAACACGGAGAAAATGCTGGTGTCCCCTCCATGGATGGTGGGCAGATGGGTAAGGGTACCTCTATCAAATGCTCATCATGACGACTCTCACAGCACAGCGAGTAGGAAGGACCATGCTCGGTTGCATGCCCAGATCTGGGGGTGGACAGACCTTACACCCTCCCCCAAAACCTGGATCTGTCTGCCTGAGTCAGAAGGATGGAGAAGCCAGGAGAAGAATCTCTGAAAGGAAGAGAATGTTCTATTGGCTCCAAGTGTGGAGAACAGAAAGCAGAAAGCCCACACAGCCACTGTCTAACACCGGTGACATGCCACAATACCCAATTATTCTTATCCCCATTAGCTGCAAACCTAAGGTAGAAGCAGCCTTAAACCGGAGAGGTTTTTAAGTCCTAATTATATGCAAAATCACAATACGGTGGATCATCTTGTCTTACCCCTGTCGCTCTCCTCGTGTTCCTGATCCACCAAAAATAAAACGAGCAAAGTCAGACATTTAAAACCCACCTTTGACTCACGCATTCGCACAATATGCATGCAACAAACACGAGGGTGGCTTTTTCCTGAAGCTAATGAAGCAAGAGCTTCTGAGACCCACACTTCCAATGTCTGCTGCTTAGTTGGGTCTTTGTAATCTGGGTTTTTACTTTTTTTACTTACAGGATCTCCACGTTGCATAGGTCTCCAGCTTCACAAAACCTACCCTCTCCCTCAGGAGCTCCTGTTAAATGCAGGGAGAAAATGCTCTGAGGATGCAAAGAAATAACAGGTACCCCTGCTGGAACCAGGCTTCAGTTGCACCAATGAGTAACGACCACTCTGTACCCGGAGCTCTCCACCTTGTAGTGAGTGTTTTAAAACATATGAGGAGGTTCTGTGTTCTTACTGTGAAATAATAACCATTGTGGTATTAATTATGATAATAAATATGCAGCTAACACAGGACGACATCTCTAGAGGCAATGGTTATGTTGATGGCATTGCCAACGGCAGATACTTTATGGCTGTACGTTCATCAGGTTGTATGTTTAACACAGTGTCTGCTACACATTCACCTAGAGGAGTTTTATGTGTGTGAGCATTTATGTGAGTAGTGTATGAGTGTATGTATTATGCCATGCTCTTGTCTGGTGCCCATGGAAACCTAAAGAGGGTAGGGATTGCCTAGAACTGAAGTTAAGGATGGTTGTCATCCGTTGTGGAGATGCCGGGAACCAAACTCATGTCCTCCGCCAAAGCAGCGAGCACTCTTAACCACTCTTAACCACCAAAGCCACCTCTCCAGTCCCACTTGCAGAGCAGAAGGTGTTGGTTAGTTGGTCTGGTTTCAGGGGTTCTTTGAGATGAGATCTCCTGTAGCCCAGATTGGCCTCTAACTCACTACGAAGAAGTTAGGAGGTGTGGCCTTGTGGGAGGAACTGTGTCACTTTGGGAGTGGGCTCTGAGATCTCCTTGGTTCAAGCTCTGCCCAGTATAGAATTCCAGTCTCCTACTTGCTGCCTGCAGATCAAGATGTAGAACTCTTTGTTCCTCTAGTACCATATCTGCCTGCACAATGCCATGCCCACCATGATGACAGTGAAATAAACCTCTGAAAGTGTAAGCGGGCCTCAATTAAATGTTTGTGCTTATGAGAGTTGCCTTGGTCATGGTGTCTGTTCACAGCAGTAAAACCCTAAGATACCTTACTTCCTGCTCTCTCTCTCTCTCTCTCTCTCTCTCTCTCTCTCTCTCTCTCTCTCTCTTTCTCTCCTGTATGTGGTTGAAATGTGATCTCACAGCTCCTGCTGCTGTGCCCACCTCCAATGCCGTTAACGTGCTCTATCCCTCTGGAACCATGAGCTGCAATAAAGCCTAACTTCCGTTAGTTGTCCTTGGTCACAGCATTTAGCCACAACAACAGAAAAGTAGCCAATACAGAAAAGAAGGGAATCTTTCCGTTTATAATTAACGCAATACCGTCTACTGCAGGAGGGAAGATAATGGTGGCAGAAGCACGGGGCAGCTAGTCACATGCCATCCACAGTGAGAAAGCACAGAGTAGACAGTAAGTGGGGTCAAGCTATCAAACCTCAAGGCCCACCTCCAGTGATCCACGTCCTCCAACATGGTTCCCCTTCAAAAACAGTGTCAACAGCTAGGAAACACGTGTTCAAACAGATAATCCTGTAGGGGACGTTACAGATTGAAACAGCAACGGCCAGTTCAGCACAAGGAGAGAAGCAAACAAGATCAGAGAAATACAAAAAAAGATACAAGTCCTCCAGACTGTGTGGGACTTTGACACTGCCATGGGAAGCAATATTAGCTTGATTGTGACTGAATGTCACCGTGAGGATCATATACTGTTCTTGCAAAGGACCACAGTTGGGTAGCTTGTAACTACCTATAACTCCAAATCCAAGCAGATGTGATTCCCTCTTCTGACCTCTATAGGTGCTTGAATTCATGTGCTCATATTTCTATGACACACATGTACATACACAGCTAAAAATAAAATATACCTTTTGGTTTGGCCCAGCTGTAGTGATGTACATCTTTAATCCAAAACTAGAGAAACAAATGAATTGCTGTGGGTTCAAGGTCAGCCTGTTCTACCTAGAGATTTCCAGGCTATCCAGAATACATCGTGAGGCTTTGTCTCTAAGTAAATTAATAAATCTTTTGATAGTATGTAGTATAAAAAAGAAAGCCAGCAGAATCGTAGACATGTGAATATCATGGTTGATATTGCAGAGAACTTATAGAAACCATGAACAAAGCTGGTTTCTGGGTAGAGTCCAAAATCACCTAACAGACCTCTACACCTTTCTCCCAACACTGCAAAGTTATTCTGTAGCAAGAGGCCCTCCGAGTTATTATTGGTGAAAACACAAAATGGCACAGCACACTCTGAAGTGAAATTTAGCATCAACTCATAAAATTCTGTCCTGAAAATGTACTCTAAGCATACTTCACACAGACAGATACTGGTGTGGCTGTGTGGCTGGCAAGATGCAGCCTTGTCTGTAGCAGCAAAGGTCTGGGCGACACCTGTGCTGGCACCTGCCAGGTTAATATAATGTGTTCACACACTATCCAGCTGTCACAGGAAGGGTGGGAGAGCTATGGAGGGATCACCCAGAAATATCACTAAATAAGAAAACATGAGGTAAAGACAGGCATGTATTTTATTTTGACATTTACCTAAGAGGGATGTGGTATATAAATACCTAAATGGAAAACAGGGAGCCTTGGTGGATCATGTGCCACCCCCGCATCTGGAAGGTAAAAGCAGGCAGATCAGGACTTTAAGACTAAACTGAGCTACACAAACATTCTCTTCGGAGATTCATCCAATCGCTTAACTGTAACCTTCAAAGCAAGACAGGAAACCAGTTGGGCAAACTCCCAAACTCTGCATCTCGGTGTCTGATGTCAAAGGGGTCTTCAGGTCTCCAACTGCAACAAAGTTCTTTCTCAGCTTGCTATGCTTGTTTAAAACACTCTTCATGAGACTTAACCAGAGAACAAGGTCTATGATGGGCATTTCTGAGACTTCCTTTGTCAACACAATTAATCTGAGTCTCTTCACCTTAGCCTGTCAGACTCTTCAGACAATGGCAAAAAGTAGCCACATTCTTCACCAAAATATCACAAAAACAGTCTCTAGGCCACATATTGAAATTTTCCACTGAAACTTGTTGGGCCAGGTCCACACAATTCAAATCACTCTCAGTAACAATGTCTTCCATATTCCTACTAAGATAACCCATTAAGCTCCATTTCACTGCTTTCCAAATCCAAAGTCCCAAAATCTACATTCTTCCAAACAAAAGGATGGTCAGGCCTATCACAGCAATACCCGACTCCTCGTACGAACTTCTATCACAGGGTTTTACTGCTATGAACAGACACCATGACCAGGGCAAGTCTTATAATTGACAATATTTAATTGGGGCTGGCTTATTTAATGGACAGAGGTTCAGTCCATTATCCTCAAGGCAGGAACAAGGCAGCATGCAGTCAGGAATGGTACAGGAGAAGCTGAGAGATCTACATCTTCATCTGAAGATGCTAGCAGAATACTTACCTCCAGGCAGCTAGGACTAGGGTATTAAAGCCCAAGCCCACAGTGACACACCTACTCCAACAAGGCCACACCTCCTAATAGTGCCACCTCCTGGCCCAATCATATACAAGCCATCAAACATACATACATATATGTATGTATATATATATATGTGTGTGTGTGTGTGTGTGTGTGTGTGTGTGTGTGTGTGAAACAAAGCTCCAACAAAGCATTATAAGATAAAGAACCTCAAATACCATTGAGATTATTTTATGTCAACTGCCTGCTACTGAGCATGGGGCCTGCCCTTAAAATACAATATATATATCCAGTGAGACTCCATTGGAAAACTAATTTTTCCATTGTAAATAGCTGTCAATCAGAGCTAGCATCTGGGTTAGAGATGGGCAGTCCACTTCCTGTCTCAGTGTTGAAACCTCATCTGGCTTAGACCTGTGCAGGCCACCACAGTCTCTGTGAGATCATACATATGTGTGTCATTGCTGTTATATCAAGAAGATTTTGTTTCATTGGTATCTCCATCCCTTCTGGTTCTTAACAATCTCTTCCTCCTCTTCTAAAGAGTTCTCTGAGCCCTGAGGGGAGGGATTTGATGGAAATACACTTGTAACTCTTTGCACACTGTCCCTGTGTGGGTCCCTGTGTTAGTTCCTATGTATTGTAGGAGAAAGTTTCTCTGACGATGACTGAGCATGACACTCATCGATTGGTAGAGAAAGTCATTAGGGGTCATTTTATTGTTACATTCTTTTAGCATAACAGTAGTATGTAGAAAGAATATCTTGTATATTATATGGATCCATCACCTGTAAATTTTTTAAAAATCTATAGCCTATAGGAAAGGGTAGAACAGAACGTGGGAAATCTGGGAGGCAGAGAGAGCTCTGGGATAAAGCGAGAGATAGGGGATTCACCTGGGATAATGTGACAAGGACACATTGTACCTGAGCACAGGTAGCCAGCCACCTGTCAGAATATAGATTAAAGTAAATGGGCTAAGTTATGATCTATTCAGAGAAGAGCCTATATGTCCAATGTATTTGTAAATATACTTTGAATCTGAATCTTATTTTGGGAGCATGGGGCTGGGAGGAAGAACCAGGAACAAACTACTACAGTAGTATTTGGTTTTCCCCTAGGATCATGGCCTATCTACTCTCAGGTTCTTGACCATGGAGTGTCTTAAATCCAATCAGAGAGTGGTTGGTTACTCTCACCACGTTTGTGCCACTATTGCACCAACAAGAGAGCCACCTTTGTTCATGGAAAGGTGTGTAGCTGGGTTTGTTTTAGCTTTCTCTTCTGGTAGCATGCAGAGTACCTTCCAGTACCACGGACACTGGTCAGCAGGGGTTAAGGCTTAGGTAGACACCAGCATGACTTCTCCATGTTCAGTGAGATATGTCGGTGTTGTCTTCAGCAATAGGGTCTTCCCATCCATTTGTGGAGAGCAACCGATAGCCTTGGCCACAGCATGGGTTGCCTGGAGGTTTCCATGGGGCCCCTTTGGCCAACAACTCAATCAGATGTAACCCATTCCTAGCAATGGTGGTTTCATTTGGTGCCAAAAGATATCTAGTCAAGGCTTTTTCTTCCCTGGCGTGTGGTGATTTCATCAAGTTAGGTTTTTAACTTGAAGAATTTACCAATTTTAATTGACAATTATTTTTAAGATTGATTCATTTTTATGTGTACAGTGTTTTGCCTGAATGTATATATAAACATATATATATATATATATATATATATATATATATATATATGCGCATACCTGGTGCCCATGGAGGCTGGAGGAGGGCTTCAGATCCTCAGAACTGGAGTTACAGTTGTAAGCCACCATGTCAGTGAGAACTAAGCCCAGGACTTCTACAAGACATGCAAATACTCTTAACTGCTAAACCACCTCTTAATCCCCTAATCTGACATTTATTTCTAATTCCTAAAAGGAATTTCAAATGACTTTGAAACATAGAGCTTGACCAAGCCTCCCTAGCGCTGAGCCAGTGGCTGGGCAGAGGCCAGCTCTCAGGCTTTTCAGTGCAATTGGCCAGTGTTGGACTGCCTACCCTTATCACGAAAGCCTGTCTAATAAATCCTCTTTCGTGCCATATATTCATTCTGAGCCTTCAGAGAACCCTGCCCGATGCACTACCCGACCCTGACCACTGAAGTGCTCCTACCACCCAGACTTATGTTATTCTGTGGTCTCCTTATGTTATTCTGTACCCAGAAAAACTGGAGGTCGACAGAGAAGTGGGGATGAGACAGATTTATATTATCAAATAAGCACCAGTACACAGACGCTAAGACAACAACCACCCAGAAAGCCAGGACTTGGGGAGCAGTTATCTCAGACACTGGTCCTCACTGACTGCCGAGCGAGAACCAGGTGTGGTGGCACCGGCCATTAATCCCGGCACTCGGGAGACAGGCAGGCAGGCTGCTATGCATTCAAGGCCAGCCTAGGCTACACAGTGAGTTCCAGGACAAGCAAGGCTACAGAGTAAGATCTATCTCAATATAGAAGGAGAAAACCTGACAAGCAATAACCAAGAATGTCCAAAAAAAAGTTTGCTTTTTTGTCCTTTAAATGCTCCAAAAATGCTTGTTTTTTCCTGACTTTTTTTTTTTTTCAAAACAAGACCAAGGGAAACCGATCTGACACCAGCTGTCTCCACATTCTCCTCGAAGAGGACCTGGCATTTTGAGAGGTCCATGGAAAAAAGGGGCTTTCTCTTGTGCAAAATGCAGGCGTTTCTGTACATGGTTCGCTTTTTTTTTTTTTTTAAGACAGGATCTCGTTAGCCCAGGCTGGCCTTGAACTCACCAAGTACCCAAGGATGTTTCTTATCCTCCTGAGTGCTGAGATTACATGAGTGCAGCATTAAGCCTGATTCCCTGCAATGGTGAGAATCTGACCCAGGGCTTTGTGCACACTAGGTGAGCACCCTGACAACCGAGCTCTGTCTCCAACCTCCATGTGGTGCTGTTTCCATTCTGCTTCCATTCATTAACTCACAGAGATGGGACAGGATGGTGACTGGTCCGTTCCACCATGACCTCTGAGGATGGCCACCACTTTGAAGTTGGAACAACAGAGGCTAAACACAAACCCACATTCTGCCGGCCAGAGACATGGCTCAGATGTTAAGGGCACACTGCCCTTAGAGAGGACCGGAGTTCAGGTCCCAGCACTGATGCCAGGGGCCTCCTAACCAAATGTAACTCCATCTCCAGGGATCTAACTCTTTCTGACACAGGGCAACTGCACTTATGTGAACAAAGACACACACAAATGTACACATAATTAAAATAAAAGAAACATTTTAAAGCACTCCAAACACATATCTCTGTCCTCCCCCTCTCCTCTCTCTCTTCCCTTCCCCTTCTTTCCTCTCTCCCCCTACCCTCTTCTCATCCACGTGAGTCCCATCGACTCTTCGATGATACTAAAATCAGTGGTCATTCAAATCCCTGTGTAAGACGCTGTGGTTGAGCGCACACTGCAGTCCAGCGCTTAGCGTATGTGGGCAGGAGGAAAAGGAGCTCAGGGCCTCAGACCTTGTCTCAAAAACACAACAAAATGTCCTGTTTCTGTGCAGCCTACACACACCAAGGAGCCTCCTCCTTCCCTCCAACCACTGTGTCCTCAGGCAGAGGAGGGCCTCCAGAGCCTCATGCCTCATGCATCTCGTGCACATCCTCTGTTTCTCTGCTTCTGTGAGAGAATGGTAGCGGAACCAGTCTCAGGACCAAAGTCGCAGCTTCTCTGACTCGGGGCAGCAATGATAATGGACACACAAAAATCTTGCCTTAGCCTTTAGGATTACAGAGTATCTGGCCTGATGCTGACGATCAGGGAAACTGAGTTCTAGACCAAATCTTGCCAACAGCAAGTTTGCCTGTCAGCACCAGACCACCTCGGGATGCTGGTGACAGGATTATTTTAAAAGATGTATTTTTCATTATGCCGGTGGTCGTGTGGGCACGTGCATTGAGAGCAGTTGTCCTTGGATGGTAGAAGGGGATGTCAGGTCCCCTGGAGCTGGAGTTGGAGGCAGTGCCCTGTGGGTGCTGAGAACCACACTTGGGTCGTCTTTGAGAGTGCCATCCCCCGAGCACCAGAACAGCTTTTTTTCTTTGACATGACAGATTCATTGGCCCTCCAGATGCTGTGAACACGACCATTGTACTCCTCAACTTCTCCGGGATCGTAAAGAAAAGAATATAGGACAGAAATGGGGACAGTCCATGAGTCCGAAGATGTGTCTCAGCAGGATTCCCCTCAAGTCCTGGAAGGAAGATAAGAATCTCTAATGTCCTACCATACAAAAGCCATCATTGGAATCTGCTCCCCTCAGTGAAGTGGCCATGCCCACAGGAGCATTAACCCACACCAGGTGCAAAGCCATCCTCCCCCTGAGTACAAAAGGACAGCTGTGAGATCCCATAAAATGATTAAGAGAGATCTTAGGGCAAGAGCATGGCTCTGTGGTAAAGTGCTAGTCGTGCAAGCATGAGGGCCTGACTAGGATCCCCCAGGACCCCTGTTAAAGGGGGCTAGAGAAAGAACTTCAGCCGTTAAGAGCTCACACTGCTTCTGCAAAGGACCCAAGTTTGATTTACAGCCTCTATGTCAGGCAGCTCTAACAGCCTTGCAACTGCAGCTCCACGGGATTCAACGCCTCTGTGGTAGGAGAGAAGTCTGCAGGGCCCGCAATAGCTCGAGAACAATGAAGAAAATATATAGCCAGGTCTTATGGGAAGGTGGAATCACAAAATCAGAAAGAAAAGTGGAGGGAGAGAGCAATGCATGGAAAATGTCCATAGCCTTCGCTATCAAGTCTCAGCTAGCAGGCTTCGAGCACAAAAGTGGTTGGTGATGAGCAGTGGGGCTGAAGGCATGGCTGACAGGGGAATGTGAAGCCCCTAGATCTCACGAAGAAACAGGTCATCACAGACTAGGGCGGCCCTGGGCCCCTTGGCAGGTTCCCTGGCTTTGAGGCACCGCAGCTGCAGTCTGTGCTGGTCACTCCACTGAGAGGTAGAGAGGACCTGGTAGCAAAGCTGCCTACAGGCTACAAGCACAAAGGTCGAGCCTGGCGAGCCTCGGAGTGACAGACATCGAGAGTGCGGATGGCAGCCAGGAGCTCACAGGGAACCCGCCCCCGGAAGCCCTCCCTAGCTGCAACATTTCCCCCAGCACCCCGACCCTGAGCAACCGCAGGATGTCAGAGAGGAGTCTGAGCAATGGTGCTTCAGAGAACAGAAATCTTGAACCAGACCAATGATAATGAATGAAATGGACGTCTGTGTGCAAAACTATCGGGTAAAAAAGAGGGGGAACGGGTGGTACTGTGTGACCCACTACAGTTTCCAAAGTCATAGCAACAAACGAAAATTCGATGGGGAAGTGGGAAAGATGGAGGAGTGGAGCCCTGAGTGAGCCGTGCTGCTATCTGAGGTTATGGTGATGTCCGGGTTCATGCTGCTAACCAGGGCCATGTCTGGGTCTGTGGTCCTATCACAGCCAGAGTCTGTTGATATGTGCGACCCGGGTTACCACCAAGGCCCACGCGGGTGAATATCTATGATCTATGCTGCCACCTGAGGCTATGTTGATGTCAACAGGCCGCGCTGCTGCCTGGAACCATGTTGCTCTGAGTGGCCTGTACTGCTCCATGAAGCCATGGTGATGTTCAGACCCAACTGCCGACAAGGGCCATGTCTGGGTCCATAATCCTACTGCAGCCAGGGTCTGTGTTGACGTGTGGCCCATGTGGTCCACTGAAGGCTATTGGGATGTCCATGGTCTGTGCAGCAGCCTGTACCCATGATAGTGTCCATGGGCTGTGCTGCCACTGAGGTCTGTGAGGGTGTCCCCAGCCTTTGCAGCAGCAGAGAGCCAGGTGGATGTCTGTGGTCTATACCACCACAAGAGACCATACTGAGCTCAGTGGCAGATGCTGACGCCAGGGACCAAGTGGATGTCCGTGATCTATGCTCACACCGACTGTAAAGGGTAAGGAAGCTACTTTTGCCACGCTGTTAGTGCTACAGACCCACAGTTGAGAAAGAGTTCATCATTTGTACAAGTTTATAACGACCCATGTTTTCTCTTATTTCACTTGAAAATTCTTGGAAGTGAAGAGAAATACTGTCCAGATGTTGACCATCTGCTCTGCAGTTGATTAGTAATGATTCCCTGGAGCATTGGGCTGAAATGAATTAGTAATGTCTTCCATGGGCAACAGAATAGGGATATACTGTATGTGGAGATTCTGACAACTATGGCGCTGGTACAGAGGGGAGGTGTCCTGAGCCTGAGATCCTTGAGAAGCAGAAAGAACAACTTGCCCTGCTTCCGGGACAAAAACAAAAAAAACATTCAAACACAAAGAGAGCTTCTGTGGTCTCTTAATGACACTGAAACAGAGCAAAGCCTTTCTCTGACAGCCATGTTCCCACAGATGACATGCAAAAAAGAAATCATTCATTAAACCCTGTACCTGCGTGAAGTTTAATTAATCATTAGCCCGCTTCTAGTGCCTGTTGAAACAAAGAAAGCCATGTGGCAAGTGTGCCCCATCTCCACCCGTGCAGTTGAGGAAGTTTGCCCAGCTCTTCATTTTGGAATACTTTATCCTGAGGTGAAGTTAAGAGAAGCCTAATGAGTGCCTACAGTCTTCCGTGCTCGCCCACTCTTTGTGCCTTACCTACTATATTTGCTTGGCTCTGTCTGCACACGTTTCTGCTGAAGCATCTCTAAATAACGTGTATCACCATCACTTTAATTCCTAAAATCTTCAGTCTGTGTTTCCTAAGAACCAACACCTTCTCTAGCACAGTCTACGGTACAGTGGACGGTACAATGACACATCCAAAGACATTGAAGTCAGACAATGAGACCACCCTATACACAGTCCATATTAAAATCTCCCAGGAACTGGAAAGGTGGCTCAGTGGTTAATAGTGCCTCCTGTTCCTGCAGAGGACCCCAGTTCAGGTCTCAGCACCCACCAGCATCAGGCCCCTCACAACTCCAGCTCCAGGTTATCCAGTGCCCCCTTCTGGCCTCTGCAGACACTGCAATCACATACACACACACACACATACACACACACAATTAAAAAATAGAATAGGAGCCAGGCATGGTAGTGTTGTATACCTTTAATTCCACAATTTATGAGGCAAAGGTAGGTAGATCTTTGGGTTCAAAGCCAGCCTGATCTACACAGAAAGTCCAGGACAACTAGGACTACCTAGAGTAAACCCTGCCTTAAAAAAGCAAAAATAAATATATTAAATAAAATAAATCTTAAAAACCTTCCCAATGGTCCTGGCAATGTGCTTTTAGTTAACTGTTCTTCGCTTAACCCAGGATCTAGTCAAACTCACATATTCCCCTCATGGTCTTTCTTTGATTTTCTTCAATCTAGAATAGCTATTGCTTTGTTTTTGTTTTTTAAGGTTTCTGTTACTGATTTTTTTTTCTTTCTTTTTTTATTTTTAAGGGGCAAGCAGGTCTGCTAGCAGGGGAAACCCTGGTTTGCAAAGGGACCTTATCTTCTTGAAGAACATCATTCTCTTCTGAATGACTTACCACTTGGATTTCTCTGTACCATAAAAGGCTCTCCTCACCCTTCTGCCTGTGGCAGTGAGACAACAGTGAGCATGCTCAGTACAACAGATGTTATTCTGACTCTGGTTACAAGTGGAGCCAACAAGCCAGGCCTGAGGGCTAAGGCCTGTCATCCCAGCTACTAGAGATGCTGATGCAAGAGGACCAAAAGTTCAAGATCTTCCTAGACTCCAGAGTGAGTTCAAAGCTAGCTAAGGCAAGACTGTATCTCAAAATAAAAAGGATTGTGTGTGTTTTTGCTTTTTGCTTTCTTGATATTAGACGGTATAATTTAGTGGCGGTATTTAGTGGCGGTGTATTTGCATAGCATGTCCAAACCCCTAGGTTCAATCTCCAATTCCAAATATCAAAAATGAAGAATCGAAGGCACATGATTCTTTGCTAAAGGTTTCCCTCATTAAGTCTGGTATCCAGCTACAAGAAGAGTCTTATGTGTTTAGTTCAAAGTCAAGTAAAGGTCATCGGCAGGCCACTGACTACCCAGAGATAAGAGAAAACATTACTTAAGGCTGGGACTGTTGACACAGTTCTGACGCTTTCTGGAGTAACCTTCATTCGCTTTATTAGATCCTGCTCCCGTTTCGTAACAGATGACAGCTCTGCCCTTTAATTGTTGAGGGATTTTAATTCTGCACCATTGTTTGCTGTTGAAAATGATTTACCTTCCTTCATAAATGCTTGCCTCGCAGGGCCTGGCTTCCTCCATGATAAGAAGAGTAAAGCTGATGATCTGGACATAGGCGTGCTCACACTTCCAGTGTGGCCTGGGCCCCCAAAATTCACATCCCTCCACCATCCATCTGCTTGTTGTTTACCTAATTTTTTTCATTATATCAAATCCCCCTTCCTGCTGAGACAGGTTGTCATTTATCCCAGGCTAGCCTTGAACTCTCTATGGGACAAAGCATGAGCTTCAATTCTGATCCTCCTGCCTCCACTTCCATGTGCAGGGCTGATAGGATGCAACATGATGCACAGCTTAGAAATGCTGGTGCCCAGATCCCAGTGAGAGAGAGCTGATCTCCCAGGAGTGCTGACACACCTGAGAGAACAGGTAGGACTACCACCTCTGCTCCAAGGGACCCGAATAGAGCCCTCAGGATTGAGGAGCCAAGGAGCAGTCTGGGACAGGATATTTCTGGTTTCCATCTGCAACCAGAACTGACCGTGAGCCCAGATCCCACTGGGAGAGAACTGATTTCCCAGGAGTGATGACACACCTGAGAGTGCAGAGGGTCAAGCCACTGTCAAAGACAGCAAGACCAGCTAACACCAGAGATAAGCAGATGGCGAGAGGCAAGTGCAAAAGCATAACAGAACAGAACAGAAACCAAGGCCAATTCGCATCATCAGAACCCTGTTCTCCCACAACGGCAAGTCCTGGATACCCCAACACACCGGAAAAGCAAGATTCTGATTTAAAATCACATCTCATGATGATATTAGACTAATTAAAGAAGGACATAAATAACTCCCTTAAAGAAATACAGGACAACACAGGTAAACAGGTAGAAACCCTTAAAGAGGAAACACAAAAACCCCTTAAAGGGAAACACAACCAAACAGTTGAAGGAATTGAACAAAACCATCCAGGACCTAAAAATTGAAATAAAAACAATAAAAAAAGGGGGAGATAACCCTGGAGATAGAAAACCTAGGAAAGAGATCAGGATACATCTGTGGGATGCACCACCCACAGAATACAAGAGATAGAAGAGAGAAGCTCAGGAGCAAAAGATACCATAGAAAACATTGGCACAACAGTACAAGAAAATGCAAAACACAAAAAGATCCTAACAAAACATCCATGAAATCCAGGACACAATGAGAAGATCAAACCTAAGGATAATAGGTATAGAAAAGAGTGAAGAGGGGTTGGGGATTTAGCTCAGTGGTAGAGCGCTTGCCTAGCAAGCGCAAGGCCCTGGGTTCGGTCCCCAGCTCCGAAAAAAGGAAAAGAAAAAAAAAAGAAAAGAGTGAAGACTCCCAACTTAAAGGACCAATAAATATGTTCAACAAAATTATAGAAGAAAACTTTCCTAACCTAAAGAAAGAGATGCCCATAAATATATGAGAAGCCTACAGAACTGCAAATAGATTGGACCAGAAAAGAAATTCCTCCCATCACACCAAATTTGATCAAAACACCAAATGCACAAAACAAAGAATGAATATTAAGAGCAGTAAGAGAAAAAGGTCAAGTACCATATAAAGGAAGAGCTATCAAAATTATACCAGACTTCTCACCAGAGACTATGAAAACTAGAAGATCCTGAGCAAATGTCATACAGACCCTAAGAGAACACAAATGTCAGCCCAGGCTACTATATCCAGCAAAACTCTCAATTACCATAGATGGAGAAACCAAGATATTTTATGACAAAACCAAATTTACACAATATATTTCCACAAATCCAGAATCCAGTCATAAAAGGATAATAGATAAAAAAAAAAAAAACTCCAACACAAAGAGGGAAGCTACACCCTAGAAAAAGCAAGAAACTAATCTTCTTTCAACTAAGCCAAGATAGTCACAGAAACATGATTCTCTAACAGTCAAAATGATAGGAAACAACAATCATTGGTCCCTAACATCTCTCAACATCAATGGACTCAATTCCCCAATAAAAAGACATAGACTAACAGACGGGATAAGAAAACAGGACACAGCATTTTGCTTCATACAGGAAACACACCTCAGTGACAAAGACAGACACTTTCTCAGAGTAAAAGGCTGGGGAAAAAAGTTTCCAAGCAAATGGTCCCAAGAAACAAGCTGGAGTAGCCATTCTAATATCAAATAAAATCAATTTTCAACCAAAAAAGAAAAGGCAGGACACTTTATACTCAGGAAAAGAAAAATCCACCAAGATGAACTTTCAATTCTGAATATCTATGCTCCAAATGCAAGGGCACATTCATGAAAGAAACTTTACTAAAACTCAAAGCACACATTGCACCTCACACATTAATAGTGGGAGACTTGAACACCCCACTCTCAGCAATGGACAGATCATGGAAACAGAAACTAAATAGAGACACAGAGAAACTAACGGAACTTATGAACCAAATGGATTTAACAGATACTTATAGAACATTTCATCCTAAAACAAAAGAATATACCTTCTTCTCAGCACCTCATGGTACCTTCTCCAAAATTGACCATAAAATTGGTCACAAAACGGGCCTCAACAGATACAAGATGATAGAAATAATCCCATGCGTCCTATCAGATCATCATGGACTAAGACTTGTCTTCAATAACAACAAAAACAACAGAAATCCCATATACACATGGAAGTTGAACAATGCTCTACTCGATGATAATTTGGTCAAGGAAGAAATAAAGAAAGAAATTAAAGACTTCTTAGAATTTAATGGAAAAAAAGATACAACATATCCAAACTTATGGGACACAATGAATGCAGTGCCAAAAAGAAAACTCATAGCTTGAGTGCCTGCAGAAAGAAACAGGAGAAAGCATACACTAGCAGCTTGACAGCACACCTGAAAGCTCTAGAACAAAAAGAAGCAAATACACCCAGGAGGAGTAGAAGGCAGGAAATAATCAAACTCAGGACTGAAGTCAACCAAGAAAAAACAAAAAGAACTATACAAAGAATCAACAAAACTAGGAGCTGGTTCTTTGAGAAAATCAACAAGATAGATAAACCCTTAGTTCTATCCAGAGGGCATAGAGACAGTATCCAAATTAACAAAATCAGAAATAAAGAGGGAGACATAACAACAGAAACTGAGGAAATCCACCAAAAAAATCATTAGATCCTACAACAAAAGCCTATACTCAACTAAACTGGAAAATCTGGATGAAATGGACAATTTTCCAGACAGATATCAGATACCAAAGTTAAATCAGGATCAGATAAACCATTTAAACAGTTCCATAACTCCTAAAGAAATAGAGGCAGTCATTAAAAGTCTCCCAACCAAAGAAAGCCCAAGACCAGATAGGTTTAGTGCAGAATTCTATCAGACCTTCCTAGAAAACCTAATACCAATACTATCCAAATTATTCCACAAAATAGAAACAGACAGAGCACTACCCAATTCATTCTATGATGCCACAATTATGCTTATACCTAAACACCACACAAAGACTCAACAAAGAAAGAGAACTTCAGACCAATTTCCCTTATGAATATCAATGCCAAAATACTCAATAAAATTCTTGAAAACTGAATCCAAGAGCACATCAAAACAATCATCCATCATGATCAAGTAGTCTTCATCCCAGGTATGTGGGGATGGTTCACTATACATAAATCCATCAATATAATCCACTATATAAACAAACTCAAAGAAAAAAAAATACATGATCATCTCATTAGATGCCAAGAAAGCGAGTGACAAAATTCAACACCCCTTCATGTTAAAAGTCTTGGAAAGATCAGGAAATCAAAGCTCATACCTAAACATAGTAAAAGCAATATGCAGCAAACCAGTAGTCAACATCAAGCTAAATTGAGAGAAACTTGAAGCAAAAATTCCACCAGAGAACTCCTACAGCTGATAAACAATTTCAGCAAAGTGGCTGGATATAAAATTAACTCAAACAAATCAGTAGCCTTCCTCTACTTAAAGGATAAACAGGCTGAGAAAGAAATTAGGGAAACAAAACATTTACACAATGGAATATTACTCAGCTACTAAAAACAATGACTTCATGAAATTCTTAGGCAAATGGATGGAACTTGAAAATATCATCCTGCGTGAGGTAACCCAATCACAGAAGAACATACATGGTATACACTCACTGATAAGTGGATATTAGCCCAAAAGCTGGGAATACCAAGCTACAATCCACAGACCACCTGAAGCTCAGGAAGGAAGACCAAAGTGTGGATGCTTCAGACCTTCTTAGAAGGGGAAACAAAAGTACTCACAGGAGAAAATATGGAGACAAAGTGTGGAGCAGAGACTGGAAGGCCATCCAGAGACTGCCCCAGGTGGGGATGCATCCCATATACAGCCACCAAACCCAGATAATATTGTGGATGCCAAGAAGTGCATGCTGACAGGAGTCTGATACAGCTGTGTGTTGAAAGGCTCTGCCAGAGCCTTACAAATACAGAGGTGGATGTCACAGTCAACCATTGAACTCTTTAAGAACAGGGTCCCCAATGGAGGAGTTAGAGAAAGGACTGAAGTAGTTGCAACCCCATAAGAAGAACATAATATCAACCAACCAGACCCTCGAGAGCTCCCAGGGATGAAACCACCATCCCAAGAGACCACAGGAATGGACCCATGGCTCTGTCTGCATATGTAGCAGAGGATGGCCTTGTTGGGCACCAATGGGAGGAGAAGCCCTTGGTCCTGTCCAGGCTAGATGTCCCAGTGTAGGGGAATGTCAGGGCAGGGAGGTGGGAGGGAGTGGGTGGGTGGGTGGGTGAGGGAGCACCCTCATAGAAGCAGGGTAGAGGGGAGAGAAATAGCGGGTTTCTGGAGGAGGAACCAGGAAATGGGATAACATTTAAAATGTAAATAAAAACACAATTAAAAAACAAAAGAGGGGGCTGGAGAGATGGCTCAGGGGTTAAGAGCACTGACTGCTCTTCCAGAGGTCCTGAGTTCAATTCCCAGCAACCACATGGTGGCTCACAACCATCTGTAATGAGACCTGATGCCCTCTTCTGGTGTGTCCGACGACAGCTACAGTGTACTCATATATGTAAAATAAATTAAATCTTTAAAAAAAAACAAAAACAAAAAAACAAAAAAAAAAAACAAAAGAAAGAAGTGCTAAGAATAGAACTTCATGGACAGGAGGTGAGCATCTAGCTCATGCTGGATCCCCATTCATTCAAATTTATTTCTTGCCTAAACAAATAACATTTGTAATAACATTTTTCATCCCAGTTAATAATAGATAGATAAATAAATAAAACCTGGCATTGTTTTAAGCAAGCTCCTGTAAAAATAAATACACGAAGACCAAGACACTAAGATATCTCAGCTTCTCATCGTCTGATTTAAATGAAAATAAGCAAGAGTCAAAAACAGAAGAAACCAAATGGGGACGATGGCTTTGAGTCATCAGAGGGCCGAGAGGAAATAGGAGGCAGCTGCCCTACTGTAGCCTTCAAAGCACCTAGTGTTGGCCTTCCCTTACAGGCTGCACACAGTGAGTGCTTTTCTGTGCCCACAGTGGCACACATCCTACACATGAGGGAAAACTGGATTTTGTCATGCTGTTTGCATTTTTCTTTTTTATTCCAATATTACTGTCAATGGAGAACTTCTCCACTGTGCTGAACCAGATGGATGGCTTCCTGGTAAGCCGTGTCAAGAACTGAACTGACACCCTCAGAAAGAACGGAACTGAAACCCTCAGAAGAACTGACCTGAAACCCAGCCATCTCTGCTGCCTTACTTCCCTCTCCTCACTGTTAGTCACCCAGCAGCATCTTCAGCCGGAAGATACTAAATAACAGGCTGGAGAGATGGCTCAATGGATAACAACACTTGGTGCTCTTCCAGAGTTAGGGTCCCAGGCCCCAAGCCAGGCAATTCAGCACTCCTTAGAACACCATGTGCAGGGGATCTACCACCCTCTTCTGGCCTCCCAGGGTATCTGCACTCATGCGTATACATACAATCACACACACACACACACACACACACACACACACACACAAACAAACATACAAAAAATAAATGTTTAAATATATTAAATGGAGAATCTCAGAAATACACAAATCATAAATTTTAATTAACTTTCATTATAACATTTTTAAATTGTCCTGTCTTCCTAACAGTTAATGTTAATCACCAAAGTGTCAAATTCATAAAATTGAAAACTATCCTAGGTGGGCACCTTGTTAAAAAAAAAAAAAAAAAAAGTCTTACTCTGTGTAGGGTTTGATGTGGTCACCAATTCCAGCACCCAGTGAGGGTTTTGAAACATCCCCTGTGGGTAAAAGGATATAGCACATATTGAAATTGCTATTTCGTTGTTGAAAATGGTGTAATGCCGGCCATTTCACATGATGGAGCCTAATAGCAGCCATCAGCATCCTCGAGGTATCTCCCATTTACAGAACATCCATATGTGCATCACCTCGCTTGCTCCCAACAGGGGCTGCGAATGCAGGCCTTCTCTCCTCTCTGTCTCTCTCCCCGAGTAGAAAACAACTCTCAGAGGATCCAAGCTTCCCAGTGGAGTGTCAGTGGGGCCTGGAGCAGAAATCGAGCTCTTCTGTCCCTACTGCAGCCCCTCTGTCTCCAAGTTACTGCCATAACATTGCAGTAGAACAAGGACATCAAAGAGAAACAAGGACAGAGTGGCATGAATCAATATGAGGAGAGAGGAGAGTGCAACGGAGGGAGGAAAGAAAACAGGAGGATGAAGAAAAAGGTGGAGGAGAAGATGGAGAAGGAGAACACTAGAAGAAAAGGGAGCTGGGGATGAATCTGAGGGAGGGAACTTAGTTACACACAGTCCACTGTGGCAGGTAAGGATGGTGGTCGGTGAGGCCTTGTCCATGGTGACAACAGGCTGCTTGCTTACATCTTGGCTGATCAGGGTGGCGGAGAGGGGGGAATGCAGGCGCTTAACCACCTCTCTCCTTTTTGCTTTCATTCTGTCTGGGACCCAGGACCAGGGATGGTGCAGCCCACATTCAAAGAACATCTTGGCTCTTTAATTTATCCTCTGTGAAAAAGTCCCCAACAGACGCATTCAAATATAGTGGCACTTAATTCAATAACAATTTACATTGTCCCTTAATCCAATCCACACAATTAAACGTTGAGGGCCCCCCCCCCACACACACACACCCTGTTAGAACAAGAAGCAGGTTTAAAGAAAAACTATACCACCCAAACGGGGTGCCATATCAGCCTCCTGCAGATGCTATCACAAACTACCAGCAGCCAAAAAGGCTACGGTGAAATTTATTCCCTCGAAGTCTGGAAATCAGAAGGCTAAAATCAAATTGGCAGTGGTTCCTCTGGAAGGAACCTCCTTTCTAGGTTCTGTCACCAATATGTCTCCCATCTTCTGAGCTCCTTCACAGTCTGTGGCCTTCATTGGTTTGAAAAGGCCTCTGTGTACACTGTCGTGTGACTGCCTCCCCTGCACCTCTTCTTCCTATAAAGACAACAGTTATCTGCCCAGATGACCCAGATGCTCTCATCTCAAGATTCTTTTCTTAACTTCTAATCTAGTGTTTTATTTTCAAATTTAAATCATATGTGTGTGCATGCGCTCATGCTGAAGTCAGAGGACAAACTGTGAGAGTGGGCTCTCTCCTTCTACCAAGTATGTCCGAGAACTCAATCTGATGCATGACAGCAAGCACGCACCTTTTCTGGCTGAGCTATCTGTCTTACCACCCCCAAGAGCCTTAATTTCATAATATCTGCAAAGTCCCTCTTGTCAAATATGTCCCCAGTCAATGGGTCTAAAAGAACATGTCTTTAAAAAGACCACGGGGTAACACGGGACGGACATCCAACACAATAGAATTTTCACTCTGCGTGTGTCCAGTCTAGCACACACAAATGCTATGCTAAGTGAGTTCCACCATTATCCTAATGACCCCACTCAGCTTGTTTCACCTCTGCCTAAGAAAGTGTGGTCCTCATTGCCCCAGCTCTGGCAGCCTGCAGAACAACATGTAAGTTAATAAAAGGCCCCATCTGAAAAGGGAGCCAGCAGGCACCCCTCTCCTAGCCATTTGCTCTCCTCTGATCATTCATAATGTAGTCCTTTTAAAGGGCATAATAATCTGGCCTCAAAAGAGGAGCCCTTTCATCTCCTCCTAGGCTTTCATTGTGTGGGGACAAGGTTTCAGAAGTGAACTGTGGTTTGTTTCTTTAAAACTCCTTTAACGATGCTAGATGCAGAGTTTGCCACAGGAGGAAAAAAACCCACAAACATGTTAAAAAGGAAAACCACTTTTCCAGGAATAATTGGTGCCAGATGAGAGGGGTGAGACATGCTGACTCCAAACAGGCTTCAAATTGGCCGTTAAGGAGATGAGGCCTAACTTTCTTTTTCCCAGAACTAGGCAAGTCCAGGCCTCAGAGGCTGCCCTGCCACCTGGCCTGAGGCAAGGACAGTGGGTCAGCAGCAGTTTCCAGACTTCCTCACCTACTTCCTCAGTAACAGCTTACAACCCCCACACCCAAGTAATGGAATGTCCCTAGAGATGGAGCAAGATAAAGGTCACCTATCCCAGAATTCCCTAAGGAGCTTTAAATCAGGCCTGAGACCTCACTTGGTTGTCTCTCTCTATCTTGATAAGGGGAGACCCCAGCGTGCTGCAGAATAAAACACTCTTTGCATTTACATACTGTTTGAGTCTGGGGTATCATTCCTCAAATCATGGACCCTTATCTATTAGAAGTGAGAACAACTAAATAATAATAACAACAACATGAGGGCCAGCCAGTATTTTTTTAATTTGGGGAGTGTGGGGGTTAGATAATTGAGTGTCTGTCTGTCTGTGTGTGTGTGTGTGTGTGTGTGTGTGTGTGTGTGTGTGTGTGATGTATCACTCTGTGCCTTACTTCTTTGAGACAGAGTCTCTCATGGAACCTGGAGCTCTACTGAAGTCCAACAGGTCCCAGTAGTCCTCTTGTCTCCAACCTCCACAGCACTGTAGTTACATGTATGTGTGCAGCCATGCCCAGCTTTCTGCATATGTGCTATGGCTTTGAACTGAGGCCCTCATGCTTGCACAGCAAGTGCTCTCACCCACCAAGCCACCTCCCCTAGGGCTATTTTGGTTTTAATTGACACATGGTACTCATGCATATCTATGGGATATTGCGTGCTGTTTTATGCACAGATTGTATAATGTTCATCAAATCAAAGTGGGCACATGCATCAACTTGAACATTTCTTATTTCTTTCTGTGAGCACATTCAAAATCCTCTCTTCTGGGCCATCAAAATGGCTGCCAAGTCGGACAACCAATGGAGTTCATGTGTTAGAAGGGAAGAACTGGGACCCACAGGCTGTCCTCTAACCCATACATGCTCTCTCTGTGACAAGTGTACCCTCATGCATAAAGAGACACATGTGCAAGCACACACGCAATACGTCTTTATAAGTTGAAACAAAGGGAAAAGTTTCTCTTCTAAATATTTGAAGTAAATGATTCAAAATTGCTAACTGTAGTCACCCATCTGTGCAGCAGGAGATTTGGGTTAATTTCTTCTATCTGTAATCCTCTCCCCATTCCTCCACCTTAATACCATCCCTGCGTCTGGTCATCTCTACTTCAGTGGGGTTGTTTGTTTTAGGTTCCACAAATGAGTGATTCTCAGGAGCAAAGGAGGAGGACGGCCATGACTGCATGAGGCCATTGTATCTGTGCCTGGCTTATCCTACTGAATACTATGTGCTCTAGACTCATCCACTCTGCTGCAGATGACAGCATAGTCAGATGGAATCCAGCACACACTAGTGTGGTGGTTCTCAGTCTTCCTAATGCTGTGACCCTTGTAAGACTCGAAGTGAGTCTTAACTACCCAGAGACACCCCCCTCCTCCCCAAATGAGACACGAGAACAGAGTTCAATGCAAACGCAGGAAGTTTATTTTTCCAGCATGTCAGGGTCAACCCTCAATCAGCCCCCCATGGCGAGTGACTAGAAGGTGACCCCCAAATGGCTATAACAAGCAGTTTTTATACTTTTTAGGGGTACAGATTACATCAACAAGGTTACAGTTTAAACTTATTGGCTAAGCATATTGACCTTTGAATCTATTGGCTAGCTAGCATATGACAAGCATTCGAACTCTATCTGGGACCAGAGGGTCAGGCGACTATCAGTACATTCTGTGGATTTTCAAGAATGTTCCTGCTCCTCCTGAGAACTGTGGGTGGAGAATGGAACTTGGCCTAGCTTGACCTGAGGCAGGAAGCTGGTACTTGGCCTAGTCTTGACCTGAGGCGGTGGATGTAAGACTGTCGAAAGTCCCCAGCATCCTTCAACTGCACAGACCCACCCAGAAGTGTATTGATTCCTTGGGTTGATATCCTAGCAGCTTGCCGATCAATATCTAAGGTTATAGTATCCAAGCAGTCACGGGTGTTCAAAAGGCAGTCTTAACTGGTAGTTAAGACTCACTGGAAGCCACCCAGCTGATCAGTATCGATGAAATACTGAACAACGCCTCTTCCTAAACAGATCCCGCCTCACTGAATGTGGAAGGTTTTGAAAACTTGAAAACTGCAGGATGTATATGAAGAAACGAAAAGTTAATTCAGGGCCAGGGGGTGTGGTCAGCTGGAAGTATACCTCCCTGGGTTACAAAAGTCCTAAGCTGGGTCCCCAGTGTCCCTTCACCTTCCCAGCAAGGCCTCTTGCTTAGTCTTGGTTAGGTTTGTAGTTATTTTAGTCTTTTATGTGACTTGTAGGCACAATGTTTTTGCACACTGTGTAAGGATGGCCTTGTATTATTCGAATGCCGATTTCTCTGTCCCATTATCTAGTTTCAATCCAGGACGCAGCACTGTAATGCTTACGTTAAGAATCTCCTGTCGGGAGTTTGGGTAAACGGTGCTCACCTTTTATTCTCTTCCTTGTCAGTAAAAGCTGGAAAAGTCAATAACCAGGCAATAGAGAGAATAGGACGAGACATGGTGGGGGTGAGGGGGAAGGATTCTGGAAGGAAAGCAAGGCCGAGGGATTCAGCCAACAGGAAGGAGGACAGGCACGTCCCAAGACCTCAGCTGGAGCACTGAAGGCCCTAAATGCAAGTATTCTGGGGATTTGGACTGGGAGATAGCAAGAGTAGACTATAATGCCAGTTATCCAGCTTCTAAATTGTAAATAAATCTTCGTCTGTGTTACTGTTGGGGAACTAGTTAGGTTTCAGAAAAACCGCCACCATATTAATGTCCTGCATTCGCTTATAATAAGAAAAATTGACAGGGTGACCACTGAGTCTTCTGCTTATGCCTCCATCCAAACTCCTTTTTATTGTTATATTTTATTATTATATTTAATTAACTTACAAGTTAGAAGGCGTCCATATGGTTTTTTTCATACATCTTCAGTTTGAAAACAAAGACTATATTTTCCTATCACTGTTCCTTAGTGTTGTGTTTTATAAGAAAAAGAAAGAAAGAACCAGGGTGTGTGTTTGTAGAAGCACGGTATGGTGATGCGGAAGGGGGTACCTCTGCTGGGCCCATGCTGAGGCATCCCTTCCCCCTGAGGTACCAGCCACATGATGGATATTGTATGGAATAGAGTTTATTTAGGGCTTGGGGAGGGGAGTTGAGGAGGAGGAGAGAGAGAGGAAGATGGGGGGTAAAGAGAAGGGACAGAGAGGGTGAGAGAGTAAGAGAGAAAGGAGGGGGCAAACGGTCCCTATTATACTGACTCAGGCTGTTGCCAGGTAACTGTGGGGCGGAGTTAGAAGGAACGCTACCGCTTAGCATCTATCAAATCAGCGTGTCTTTGACTGGCATTGCTAGACTGTTTGACTTTAAAATTGCCTCATGAGTTGCCATCTTGAGTGCCATTTTATTTTTAATCATTACTTTCGATTGAAATTTGGACAGAATTTCCAACAATTTCTAAAATGACCCTAAACATACTTTTCTTTCATTTGCACTATGCATTTATGTGAAGTGGCATCCTCAACACAGACGATTATAAAATCAAAATATTGATCAATCCTACAAAGCTTAGAAGACACTGTACCCTGCATTATCAAATATTCAGCCAAGATTTAATTCTTTATGTAAAAATAAACAAGCATACCAATCTCATTAGCATATAAATTTGCTTTTGTCTTTAATAAATAGTAAAATTATGTGCAAAGTAGGGAACTAGGTTTGTGTGTTTAGTTTCCATTGAGTGTGGTCATGGCTCATGATGATCATGGCTCATGATGCTGAGCTGCATAAGAACAGTCACATACACACACATACACACACACACATTTACACACACACATAACACACACACTCATAACACACATACACACACACTCACACACATACACACACTCATCACACACACACTCACATATATACACACACACATAACACACACACATACTCATAACATACACACACATAGCACACATACACACACACTCACATACACACATAACACACATGCACACACACTCATCACACACACTCACACATATACACACACATATAACACACATGCACACACACTCATCACACACTCACACATATACACACACACATATAACACACATGCACACACACACACTCATCACACACACTCACACATATACACACACTTACACACACATATAACACATAACACACACACATACTCATAACATACACACACACTCACATACACACATAACACACACACACACACACACACACACACACGTGCATTGAGTGCATCCTGCAGGTCCCTCCCTTCCCTCGCTCACACACCAACTTCCCCTCAGTAGACAGGTTGCTACTTGCATGTCACATGAACATTTACAATGTTACACATCTATATAAAATCTGGGATCCACATATGATAGAAAATGTACAATATTTCTCTTTGTAGGACTGACTATGCATTTAAAATGATTATGGTCAGCTATACACATTTTCCTGCAAATTTCTTTCATTCTTTTTCTTTCTTTTTGTTTGTTTTGTTTGAGACAGTATCTTTCTACGTAGCTTTGGCTGTCCTAGAATTTACTGTGTAGACCAGGCTAGCCTCAAACTCACAAACATCAGCCTTCCTCTGCCTCCCGAGTGCTGGAATTAAAAGGATGTGACACAAATTTCATGTTTTTTCTTATAGCTGACATTTATTTCCATTGTGCAAACAGCTTTTGAAGAATTGGGGGAGGAGAGAGTGTTTGTTCAACATTTGATTATTTTGCACATGTGTGTAGGTTAAAGGACAAATTTTGGAAGTCAGTTCTGTCAATCCACCATTGAGAGTTCCAGGAGTCGAACCCAAATCATCAGACTTGACAACAAATGCCTTAACCCACAAAGCCCTTTTACCAACCCCAAGAACTGCTTTAAATAAATCTCTGTGTGATTCATTATAAGCACATGTTTGACATCGGTCTTTATTTTTATATACCCAAGGTTGTATAAAGATGTCTCAGGCAAAGGGCATCACCAACGGACAAAGACGCCTTGCTATGGAGAAGTCCTTGTAGCCCCTGTCCCTGCAGCGGCACACAGGACCCACCAGGATGGGGCCCCAGGAGCATAGGGTTCCACAAGCAGGAAGCACCAATGAGGTGGGTGGGGAAATGAGACAGGAACAAGAGACTGGCAGTCAAGCATGTGTATCCAAAGACCCGTGCACAATCAGGAGCTCAGAATCACTGAGAAAACTCTAGGCGTGCTGTGAGAAGCGTGGCTCAGCTTCCCACAAAGGGTAACGAGTCTGCAGTATCATCTACCAATTCCCAATGCTCTCAACCAAGAAGTTCTGGCTGCACAGCCTGACACACCCAACTTCCCCAAGGACAGACAGGGAGACCCTTAGGATAGAAGCACAAAACACAAGGGTAGGTGGTGAGGGCTGGGCAGGATGGCACTGAGTGACAAGATGATGGGCCCATGTCCAATCAATTCGAACCGATGTCAGCACTCATTCCCAAGCCACAAGCCCAAGCTGGTGGCAAATGCCTGTAATTGCAGCATTAGGAAGCTGAAGCTGGAGGATTGCCAAGAGTTCAAGGCCAGCCTAAGCTACAGACTGAGTTTGAGACTAGCCTGTATAGAAAGCAAAGCATATATAGCAAGACCCTGTGGTAGTAGTTAACTACACCACTATGTGCTCCCAGGGTCATGCACTTCTAACCATCTGCTCAGGAACTCTTTAGATCTGAGAAAGGCACACACAGACACAGACACAGACACACACACACACACACACACACACACAGAGAGAGAGAGAGAGAGAGAGAGAGAGAGAGAGAGAGAGAGAGAGAGAGAGTTTAGCTTATTTTTGAAATGTCTTGGCTAGCTCAAAGTTTGGGCAGTTCAAATCCTCCCCCAACTATCTTACATTTCCCTCCAGTACTCCTGACTCAACACCCTCTAAATCTATGATCTGTCTTTGCTGCCCTGTTCCTTCTGAGCAGCCCCCTAGTCTTTGTTGCCCAAGACACCTCTGGGGGTAGTCCTTCTGGAGGTCACATTCCTTCTCACCTACATTTTGGATGATTTTCCTTCTGCAGCTCTAAATCTGATCAGTCTTTCTCCAAAACATCTGATGATTCTCCTCCTCCTCCTCCTCCTCATCCTCCTCCTCCTCCTCCTCCTCCTCCTCCTCCTCCTCCTCCTCCTTCTTCTTCTTCTTCTTCTTCTTCTTCTTCTTCCTCTCTCTCTCTCTCTCTCTCTCTCTCTCTCTCTCTCTCTCTCTCTCTCTCTCATCCTTGCCTTTGAAAATCTAAGGGTCCCACCCTGTCTTCCTGTGCCCCGCCATCAGCCACTGACATCTTTATTGATCAATCAAAACACCAATTGGAGACATGGACCTTCAGTGTTTGGACATGCAGATTCCCAATTAAATCAAAGCATTAGAACCAGTCCCCAACAAGATCCTGTCTCAACACAGGCACACAATTATAGCTGGGCATCTTGAGCATGAGGTCAACCCAGGGTACAGTGCAATTTAAGTGAGGAGAGGAGAAAAGAAGAAAAGGCTTGGCTGTGGAGATAACTCAACTGGTACAGTGGTCTCCTGGCAAGCCTGGGGACCCTGAGCTCATTCCCCAGAACCATATGAAAAATTTCAGTATGGGGGTACACATTTGCCTCTTGGGGCTGAGAAGGTAGAAACAGTTGGTCCCGGGGACTCACTGGGTGGCCAGGCTAGCCAACTTGACAACCTCCAGATAGTGAGAGACTCTGTCTCAAAAGATAAACGCAGGTAACTGTAAGCATACATTTTTTTGTAACCTACCTTTAATAAGGGTTCAACCTCTTCTGTAGGCCACCAACCAGCAGAGGTAGTTGAAGAGAAAAGTTATTAGGATATGGGCGAAGTGGACCTGTTTAGCAACAGTTCTTGAGGGGTGAGCTCAATCTTTTTTCTCAGCAATTCAGTTCCATAGCAAATACCAAATACAACTCAGTAGCTGTAGACCAGTCCTCTAGGCAGGCAGATGCTACACATGAACTAACAGCTACAGTACAGTCCTCTCCGCAGGCAGACACCAGCCACAAACCAGCAGCTGTAGTTCAATCCTGAAGGAACTGAAAGGCTCACCCACCAGCCTGAGGTGAGGCCACGGAAGCAGCAAGCTGCCACAGGAGCCTCACAGTTCTTGGGCAAGTTTCCCTCAATGGCAGTGTTACCACAAGTTGAGCTCAACAATGCTAAGTAAGGCAAACTAATACCACAAGTGTGTTGGTGGTGAAGAAAAGAGAGGCCTAGCAAACCAAAGCAATGCTCGGCGCTCATCTCCCACTATCTGTGGGGTCATATTTATACTCCTTCGTCATGCGTCCTTTCACCTGGGTCTGCTTCAGGAAAACATTTGTTAAGGTGTCTGCTTTAGCAAGACATCCTTTTACCTGTGTGCCCCAGTGAAACATCTCTTGACATAAAAAAAATCAGAAGTTTCTACTTCAGGTGGTACCTGAGGTCGTCCTCTGACATCTACATGCATGTGCACACACGTGAACATACACACCAAATAAGAAGAAAAGGAGGCGAATGGAAAGATGGCTCAGTGTTTAACAGCATTTGCTGCTCTTCCATAGGACCTAGGTTCAATTCCCAGCACTTATATGGCAACTCAGAACTGTCTAGAACTCCAGTTTCAGGGATCTAATGCCTTCCTCTGGTCCTCGGGCACAAGTCATGCACATAATACACAAAAAAAAATTAATACAAACACCCATACACATAAAATTAAATGCATAAACATTTTAAGAAGAAAAGAAAAGGCCACATTTGCTTTGTTATTAAGATGCCAAGACACCATACCTTTAAGATGGACCCACCTAGAATTACATTTTCTCCAAACTTCAAAGAGAAACTACATTAAATTCATACAAAAAGCCTTCTAATCTCAGAGACACTCAGAGTTTAAAAGAAAGTGGCTCAAACATGGTATGAGATGTCTTTGTCTTGCTGCCCCTGTGAGAAAGTTCCTACTTTTCTGACCCTCTGTCCCCATCTGCGCTTGGAAAATAGGGCTGTTTTGTTTGCAGTCTGTTGAGGCTCTGAAGTAGGGTGGTTTTCTGTTTCTCTTTACCGTCTTTGTCACCGCAATACAATGCTCATTTCCATTTCAAAAACTGTCTCTGCCTACTCCCTGCCTTCAAACAAAAATCAGATCCCTGCTTAATATTAAAAATAAATAAATAAAAGTACAACTTTGATATCCAGGAGCCCACCTTAAAGCAACAAAGGAAGTCCCAGCTCTTCCTCCAGCAAGTAACTCATTAAAATGCATACTTATTAATTAGATGCCTCAGAGGCTGGCTAATTTTGTTACAAGGAGAAAGGAAGAGACCTAACATTTATTAATGGACTCCCAGCAGCTGTGCTAATGGCAAGAGATGCAGCATTTCACACAATTTCACACAATCTCAACTACGGCCAGGAACAAAAAAAAAAAAAAAAAAAAAAAAAAGCAAGAGTGCCACTTGCCTGGAGTCACTTCTCTGGCAAGTCACAAATTTGAGAGGAGGCTGACAGAGCCTCCCACCACCACTCACAGCTTAATAAACACAGAGAACAGGGAGGCTGCGGGGAAGGGAGAAGGAGAAGAAAAGACCTAGGGAAAGGAAGGGATGGTAGGAGGATTCCGCCCTCCGGGGTTGCGCCCGCCCCTAATGCTGGACTGCATGATGTTGCTAGGAAACAAGACATTTCCTGGTTCCTAAAGATGGAAAGTGGATTATCCCATGAAAAGAGGAAGAAATGTTCACTTTCCTTTTCCATCTTTTGCCCTCTGTACTGATCTACTTACCCATAGTTTATTATGTGTGATAGAGTATGTCACAGGGGTGCTAACACACACACACACACACACACACACACACACACACACGTTGGAGGCCAGAAGACCACTTTCAGAGGTCAGTTCTCTCCTTCCCCCATGGGCTCTAAGGCTGACCTCAGGTCACCCTCTGGCTTGTGCCTTTCGACCCACTGAGCTACCTCACCTGCCCCTGTGTTAGCATCTTAAGCATTCTATGTGAGCCCATCAAACCCTTACATCTCAGGTTTCTCTTTAAACCTGTTCTCCTGTTCACTTCATTCAGCATCTCATTTTTCAATTGCTTTTTTGCCCTTTCTTCATTCTCGAAATTTCCAGAACATACTAAATCTGGCCCCTTTAAAATCCTTCATGTATCTCTAAGACTTCGTTTCTCCACTCCGGGATAATGAAGTAAAGGCTGTTGGTGTACACACTAAGCTGTCAGGAAGGCAGAGACTCTGCAGATGACGAGGAGCATCTAAGCTGTCCCGGATGCTAGCGTCTCGCTGCCATGATTCCATCCTTCCAGACTCATGGCTTTGCTAAACAAACATGGGCTGAGAAATGAGACGATACAACAAGTCCTTTCGAACCTTGTTGTGGTTTGAAAATGTGAGGGAGGGCAGAAAAATGCACGGACCCAGGCCCTCCTCTTAGGAAAAACATAAGTAGGAACTAGAGAAGGCGAGTAAACAGGAGGACCTAGGTTCGATTCCCACCCCTGATATTTAAAAAGCTGGAAGGGTAATGCTTGCTTGTAATCCCCGTACTACAGAGGCAGAAACGGACGGACCTCTAAAGCTATTTGGCCAGACAGCCTAGCCTACTTGATAGGTTGAGGAACAGTGAGAGATACTATCTCAAAAATTAAGGTGGCTGACTCCCAAAGAACTACACCCAAGGATGATCTCGGGACTCTACACAATCACACACTGACACACGCGCACACACAGAGGGAAATTTAGACAGACACTAACTTCTATACATATTGGAGACCAAAACGGGAGAGCCACTATTTAAATGGCTGTGCCCAACTCTGGGCAATAGGTGAAGCATGAAGATGTGAGGTTGAAAGCTGGTGAGACGCTCAACTGGTAAAAGTGTTGGCAACCAAGCCCGAAGACCAGAGTTTTGATCCCCAGAGCTCCCACAGTTGACAGCAAAAACCAACTTCTACACATTGTTCTCTCATTTCCACACATACCATAGCAGACACGTGCCCCACACATACCCACAAACCCAAAATAAATAGTAAGTGTAATTTTTTTTAAGAAGTGGGTCAAGGAACATAAAAACACACCATTAATTAATTCAAAATGGACTGGTTGTGATTCAGATAGTCTCACAATGCCTTCAAACTCACAAGTATGTTTAGTAAAATAATAGTGTACCTGGCCTTGCCAAGTTGATACATTAAGCTATCAAAAATGTTGCTGACATTTTTGTTTGGTTTTTCTATACCATGCAGGGGAGCTTTAACTGTTCCCTCTAGTCTCCAAAGTTTCCACAGTTTGAGTCTCTGAAATCAGCTCAGAGCAGGCAGATTAACAGAGGAGGGCAGCTACATTCCCAAGTACCAGGAGCCTCACAGCATTAAGACTCAGAAGACAGCCAGGTGGCTGGCTTTACATAGCCCATAGAACAAGCAGGGGAGAATGGAGACTTAGGAATCTCTCTCTATAACCCAGACTGGCCTCAATCCTTCTGTCTCAGCCTCCCAAATGGCATGAACTAGACACTGGACACAAGGTCTTTTTTTATGATTATTTTATTTATTTACATTTCAAATTTTTCCCCATATCCCTGGGGCCCCTCCCAGAGTTCACCCCATATCCCATCCCAACCCCATTGCCTCTGAGAGGGTGCTCATCCCCCCACTCACCCACCCCAGATCATCCCCCTTCCCTGGGTTATCAAGTCTCTAGAGGATTAGGTACATCCTTTCTCACTGAGGCCAGACAAGACTGTCCTCAGCTACATAGGTGCTGGGAGTCACAGCCCAGCCCATGTTTGCTCTTTGGTTGATGCCTTTAGTTTGGTTGGCTTAGTCTCTGTGAGCTCTCAGGGATCCAGAGTAGTTGACACTGTTGGTCTTCCTACGACATTGCTCTTTCAATCCTTCCCTAGGGGTCCCCAACCTCAGTCCAATGGTTGGCTGTTAAGTATCTACATCTGTCTCAGTCAGCTGCTGGTAGAGCCTCTCAGAGGACAGCCATGCCAGGCTCTTCTGTGCAAGCACAACATTGCATCAGTAATAGTGTCGGGGTTTGGTGGCCACCCGTGGGATGGATCCCAAGTTGTGACAGTCACTGGATGGACTTTCCTTCGGCCTCTGCCCAATTTTTGCCCCTGCATTTCTCTTAGACAGGTACAATTCTAGGTCAAAAACAAATTCCGATGACCTCATCTCTCCACTAGGGACCCTGTCTATCTAAGAGGTGGTCTCTTCAGGCTCCATCTCCTAACTGTAAGGCATTTCAGCTAAGGTCATTCCCCACTGAGTCTTAGGAGCTTCTCACATCCCAGATCTCTGGGACTTTCTAGAGGTTCCCCCAGCGTCCACCCCAGGATTCTCCTGGCACTCTGGGCTTCTCTCCTGTCTCTCTCCATATCTGATCCTGCCCTTCCCCCCCTCCCCTCTCCACCCAGATCCCTCCCTCTGCCTCCCCTGATTATTTTGTCCCCCCTTCTAAGAGTGATCGAAGCATCCTCATTTGGGGCTTCCTTCTTGCTAAACGTCTGGATTGTGGGTTGCAACCTGGGTATACTGCAGACACGGAAAGAGCAATTCTCAACTTCCTATGAAAAAATTAAAAACCCAGGATAGCGAAAACAATTCTCAACGATAAAAGAACTCCTGGGGGAATTGCCATCTCTGACCCCAAACTATACTACAGAATAATAGTGGTGAAAACCCATGGTATTGGGGCTGGAGAAATGGCTCAGCGGTTAAGAGGACTGGCTGCTCTCCCAGAAGTCCTGAGTTCAATTCCCAACAACCAAATGGTGGCTCACAACCATCTGTAATGAGATCTGATGCCCTCTTCTGGTGTGTCTGATGAAAGCTACAGTGTACTCATATAAATAAATAAATCTTTTTTAAAAAAAAAAACCATGGTATTAGTACAGAGACAGACAGATCAATCAATGGAATAGAATTGAAGACCCAGAAAAAAACCACACACTTATGGACACTTGATCTTTAACAAAGAAGCCCAAACCATACAATGGAGGTGGGGGAAAAGCATCTTCAACAAATGGTGCTGGTCTAACTGGCAGTCAGCATGTAGGAGAATGCAAATTGATCCATATGTATCACTTTGCACAAAACTCGAGTCCAAGTGAATCAAGGACCTCATCATAAAACCAGATACACCGAATCTCATAGAAGAGAAAGTGGGAAAGAGCTTGGAACACACCGGCACAGGGGGAAATTTCCTGAGCAGAACACTGATGACTCAGGTGCTAAGATCAACAAGAGATAAATGGGAACTCATAAAACTGCAAAGAACTCTGTCAGTAGGACAAATCAGCAACCTACAGAATGGGAAAAGATCTTTACCAACCCAACAGCTAATATCCAAAATATACAAAGAACCCAAGAAGTTTACCTCCAAAGAAACAAATAACCCAATGAAAAATGGGGTACAGAACTAAACAGAATTTTCAACAGAGGAATCTCAAATAGCCAAAAAGCACTTGCTTCACTCCTTCTTTAAAAGGGAAACAAGAATACCCTTGGGAGGGAATAGGGAGGCAAAGTTTAGAACAGAGGCTGAAGGAACGCCCATTCAGAGCCTGCCCCACATGTGGCCCATACATATACAGCCACCAAACTAGATAAGATGGATGAAGCAAAGAAGTGCAGGCTGACAGGAATCGGATGTAGATCTCTCCTGAGAGACACAGCCAGAATACGGCAAATACATAGGCAAATGCCAGCAACAAACCACTGAACTGAGAACGGGACACCCGTTGAAGGAATCAGAGAAAGGACTGAAAGAGTTGAAGGGGCTTGAGGCCCCATATGAACAACAATGCCAACCAACCAGAGCTTCCAGGGACTAAGCCACTACCCAAAGACTATACATGGACTGACCCTGGGCTCCAACCTCATAGGTAGCAATGAATAGCCTGGGAAGGGCACCAGTGGAAGGGGAAGCCCTTGGTCCTGCCAAGGCTGAACCCCCAGTGAACGGGATTGTTGGGGGGAGGGTGGTAATGGGGGGAGGATGGGGAGGGGAACACCGATAGAGAAGGGGTGGGGGAGGGGTTGGGGGATGTTGGCCTGGAAACTGGGAAAGGGAATAACATTTGAAATGTAAATAAGAAATACCCAATTTAATAAAGATGAAAAAAATGTTCAGCGTTCTTACTCATTGGGGAAATGCAAATCAAAACAACCCTGAGATTTCACCTCACACCAGTGAGAATGGCTAAGATCAAAAACTCAGGTGACGGCACATGATGGCGAGGATGTGGAGAAAGAGGAACACTCTTCCAATGTTGGTGGGATGCAAACTGGTACAGCCTGTACAACTCTGGAAATCAGTCTGGAGGTTCCTCAGAAAATTGGACATTGAACTGCCTGAGGATCCAGCTATACCTCTCCTGGGCATATACCCAAAAGATGCCCTGCCATGCCACAAGAGCACGTGTCCCACTAGGTTCACAGCAGCCTTATTTTTAATAGCCAGAAACTGCAATCCAGATGTCCCACAACAAAAGAATGGATACAGAAAATGTGGTTCATTTACACAATGGAGTACTATTCAGCTATTTAAAATGAGGACATCATGAATTTTGCAGGCAAATGAATGGAGCTAGAAAATACCATCCTGAGTGAGGTAACCCAGACCCAAAAGGACATGTATGGTATGCACACACTGATAAGTGGATATTAGTCATAAAGTACACAAGGTCTTTTTTAACAGATCCTCAAGAGCTTCCCCTGGGACAAGGGGACAGGGAGGAACTGTCCCAGAAGGACGAGTGACTGGTTGTGGCCAAGTCTCTCCAAGCCACAGCCTGAACTTTTCCAGAGATGTAAGTTCCTCTCTGGTTAATGGGATTCCATGGTGGAAACACAATACAATTTCATTCTTGCTTCCAGAACGTCCATGAATCAGATGAGTCAGAGAAAGGCCTTTGTATATACTTCAGGGGGTCAAGAGACACGAGGGGAGAAGAAGGCCAGAGGGGCTGTGGGTTTCCTTTAGTTTCAAAGCTGTCAGAGTGCTAGAGCACTGTGCTTTGAGAAGTTATTTTCTGGACCCCCCCAAAAAGGCAGGAAGGTAGACAAAAGGACTGAGTGGCCAGAATGCTGGAGACACGGATGTCGGGGGACGAGGGGTGTGATAACTGCCGGGCTGATGTGCTTCTCTGTGGCTCATTAGTCAGCTCCCTCCAGCGATGAATGGGGGAGGTTGGCTGATGTCTTCTGTCAGCTCTCTCAGCTCTCACTGCCTGGGAACAGCCCAGCCCTGCAGCTGGGCATGCCTGCTGGGGAATGAGGAAGGTTCCCCTTTGCTGTCAGCTCTCATGGCCTACAGCGTAAGGACAAGTATGTCTCCACTGAAGTGCACAGAGGTCAGGGGGTTTGGGAGTGGGGTTGGGGGATGGAGCTCAATCGGGAGACTGTTTTCCCAGCGTGCACAAAGCCCTGCTTCCATCTCCAGCACAAGTTAAATTCTGCGTGGTGGGATATGACTGCAATCCTAGTACTCGGTGGGGGAGTAGAGGCAGAAGAGGATGAGAGGTTCAAGGTCAGCTTGGGTTACAAAATGTGTTCAAAGTCAACCTGGGCTGAGTGATACCCTGCCTTAGGGGGAAAAATACAGAAACCATCCTGGAGGTCCTGCCCCACTGAGCTCCCAGATGGTTCCAGCCCCAGTTGCAATGCTCACAAGAGAACCCAGCCAGAGCCCCAGCTGAGCTCAGTCAGCACACAGAAGCCTGGGAGAGAACAGCAAACTGATGTGTTAAGCAGCCAGGTTTCACAGCAAGAGGTAACCAGAAGAGCTGTGATAATTAAGTTAAAGTTGCCCCAAAGCGCTAAGGGTTCCATGTGTGTCAGCGAATTCACCCCCACTAAGATCAGTTCGCCTGACAAATGAAGAAATGGGCTTTCAGAGAGAATGGAACCAGGTTGGAGAGCCGCACGGCAGGGATTCCAGTCCCAGGTCTGCCAGATTCTGGCTCCTACTTTTCCCTTGGCCCTGGACCAGGCTCTATCTAGCCCTCAAAGCCTGCTGCAAATGAAGCTAGTTGCATTCCTCCCTGGCAGCCCAGCTTGTCTCTCCCAGATGACTCACTAGGGAAGGTCCACCGGGCGTGGATGGCACAGATAGCAAAGATAGTGCCCACTGCACAGGGCTGCCACACATGCTTGCACAGGTACACACACACACACACACACACACACACACACACACACACACACCATCCCAGCTCTGCACACCAGAACCAATCACAAGAGTTTGTTCCTGTCTTTTGGCAAGCACCAGAACTGCAAAGATTCCCAGACAGGAGATTGGCCCCTAGCAGGAAGTGTGTCAGACCTGGACACATTCTCTCCACAGCAGCCTGCAGCACTCAGCCTCTCGAAAGGTGAGCACATGCAGCCCAGGTTAGCCTCAAGCTCACAGCTATCTTACTGCCTCGGTCTCCCCAGTGCTAAGATTACAGGCCTGCACCACCAGCCTCAGGTCCCAATAATAAACAATCCTTGAACCCTCATACTGACACCTGTGGGGGGGGTCACTGACTGGCCTCTCAGGGAAGGAAACCAACAAGGGAGGTTGGGCGTCTGCTGCAGTTCACACCTGATGACCAGAGTCAAGCTTCCGTCCACCCAGCTCTGAACCCTCATGCCCACCTCTGACTCGGCAAGCTGCATTGGCCAGGCCTGCATTGGCCAGCCCTGCTTGAGACCCAGAGATCAGTCCCAAAGCCGGAAGATAGATGCAGCTCATTTCCACGAGGAGTAATGGAAGAAAGGAGAGACTGTTTTTCTTAAAATTAGGAGAGAATTCAGCCGTCACGGCCAACGAGTCCAACAGCTCAGCTTATGTAACAAAACAAAGAGAAGGCGAGTGGATGCAATTAGGGGAGAGAACCGATTTGGATTACTGGCCTCACAGGTGAAGAGGCAAGGGAGACAAGTGCTTCTGAATAGAAATGTCTCTGCTGTTTGGATTTCAGATCCTCACAGCCGAGCCTGAGGTTGAGTCTCTCCATGGCCTGGAACTGCCAATTTAGACGAGATTTGTTGACCAGAGGATCCCAGGCCCCACCTGACTCCACCTCCCCAGCACTGAGATTTCAAGTACAAGATCTCCATGCTCGACTTTTACATGGATTCTGTTGCTCTAAACTCAGGTCCTCATACGAGTGTGACACCCACTTCACCCACTGAGCTATGTCTCCACCCCTCGGGTGCGTCTTAAGAGTGTGTGTTTCACTTGGTGCAACAGACTATGGCTCAGAATATGTGTTTACACAGACCTAAATCTCAGTTCTGCCCCGTGGCGGCTGCATGACACTGGGCAGGGGACTACCCTGCTGTTTTCAGATCTGTAGGAAAGCCTGGGTAACTTCTCCAGGACGGTCACAAAGGCCCTAGGAGGAACGCTCAGAGAATGCAAGGCACATCCCGGTCCTTATTACTCCTGCCTTTCCTTCCAGCATTTTATCCCCAGGAGGCAAGGGGGCCTGGAAGCACAGGGAGTGTGGGCTCAATATCTCAAGGGACTAGTTTCACCCAACTCCTTTCTCATTCTCTCGTCTTGGCTATCGATTGCAACAACACCTGCATTTTTTTGTCTCTTAAGAAAAATCAATATTCCATTAGCTAACATGTTTCAGAGCTGTCCAACACAGGCAGCTGTTGGCAACTTACTGGGGCTGTAGGGCCAGAACTCAAGTTCAGTCCTAACAGATGCAAGCCTTTTTAGACAAATGGGTCCCCAGCGTGAGCCACTGAACCTCGGGATCTTTGGGATATATTGCTCCCTCAATGTCTCTCCATTGGAACTCATATCAGCCACAAAGAAATAGCTGTAGAATTAACCCTTTGAAGGAATTCATTCATTTGACAAACGCTTGCTTGGCATGAAGCCCTGAGTCCCATAGTCAGCACTGCATAAACCAAGTGTGTACCCATGCTTGTAATCTCAGATTCAGGAGGTTGTCGTATTTGGCCATATAGCAAGCTTGAGGCCAACTTGAGCTGTGTTTTAGTTAAGGTTTCCACAGCTGTGAAGAGACACCATGACCAAGACACCTCTTATAAAAGACATTTAATTGGGGCTAACTTACAGGTGCAGAGGTTCAGCCCATTATCAAGGCAGGAACATGGCAGCATCCAGGCAGGCATGGTGCAGGCAGAGCTGAGAGCTCTACACCTTCATCTGAAGGAAGCCAATCTTCAAGCAGCTAGGAGGAGCCTCTCAAAGCCCTCTCCCATAGTGACGCACTTCCTCCAACAAGGCCACACCTCCTAACTGTGCCACTTCCTGGGCCAAGCATATTCAACCCACCACAGGCTGTGTGAGACCCTATCTCAGAAACCAACTGACAGGCAGCAGTGGCTTACACCTCTAACCCCAGCACTTGGAAAGTAGAGGCAGGTAGATCTGAGTCCAAGGCCAACCTAGTCTACAGAGAGAGAGTTCCAGGACAGCCAGGCTACATATGTGTACATATGTCTCAGAAACAAAAACAAAACAACAACAAAAGAACAGCTACAAAGAAACAAACAGAAAGGGCATATGGAAATAGCCCAGTCAGTAAAGTCCTTGCCAAGCAAGCATGAGGACCTAAGTTGGATGCCAGAACCCATTGAAATCCCAGTGGAGAGGTGGAGACAAATAGATCCCGGGCTCCAGAATCAGCCAGACTTGCCAAGTTCAGCCCAATGAGACAGCATGTCCTAAAAAGCAAGACGGAAGCTCCCAAAACCAAGGTTGTCCTCTGGCTTCTACGTACACATGCACACCTGTGTACCTGTACGCACATGAACACAGACATAACACATTGGAGAGCCGGGTATTATAGCGTATTCATGAAATCCCAGTACTTGGGAGGCTGAAGCAGGAGAACTTTGAGTTCAAGACCAGCCTTAAGTACATAAGACCCTGTCTCAAAAAAAATGTTTTTGATAACTCAATCTGGTGAGATGTCTCATCAGAGTGAGGTGCTTACGACTCAAGCCTGATGCTCTGACCTCTGACCCTGGAATCCATGCAAAGATGAGTAGAGTCAACCCACGCACAAACACACATCAATAATAAAAAAAGAATTGCATAAAAATTTAAATTTAAAAAACTTAGAGATGCCATAGGCGACAGTAGGATCCAACAACATTGCTTATTCAATTGCTCAAACAAGAAGCTCATCTTGCCTACTAACTCATTCCCTCCCTCAAGCATTCTCTCCTTCCATTCCCTCAGTGGCAAGAGAACTCAAAGACTTTCCCACCATTCCAGGCCTTTCAAGAGTCGGAAGTCACAAGAGAAGGCACTGTCTTTCAGTAAAGGGTGTGAATTAAGCATCAGATCTCCATTCTTGTACAAAAAAAAGAATTCATTCATGTCCAGACAATGGAATCCTATTAGAGCCTCCAGCTTGATAAAAGGCCTACAACACAGATGTCCTCAGAAGTCACTCTCCTGCAGGAGGCCCCCTAGGCTTAAAAAGATCTCGACCTCCTTCCTGTCTCGTGTCCACCCTGGTTTAAACAATCAAAGAGCCATCCCTGTGCCAGCCTGCCACCAGGACAGGCTGGTTCTCACAAGCAAGCTATGGTGCAGCCAGCTGTGGTGATTCACACCCTGCCATGCAGAACTTAGGAGGCCGGGACATAAGGATCACCATGTAAAGACCAGCTTGGGAATGATGCTGAGCGTAGGCAACCTGACAGGATCTAGAATCTCCACAGAGATGGCCAGGGGGCATAGATGTTGATCACCTTTGAATGAAATGAGGATATGAGTGCTCTGAGGTACAGCTGAGGTGAAGGTTTTTATTGTAACTAAGACAATATGTGAGAGAGAATAGACCCAAAGGCATCAGGAATGGTCCAGAGCAGGGAAAGAAAATAGTACATTGACCATGGTAGTAGATTGAACTAGGTCTTGAGGGAAGGAGAAGGGAGAGCAAGAGAGAGAACCAAGATTGCAAAGAAAGCAAAAGAACCAAGAAAATATGTGACTTAAATGATGGGTGGTATAGCAATCAGAAGCTGAGGAAAAGAAGACCCTGGACTGGGAAAGTGTAGGTTACAGGTGGGTCAAGGAGAGCCAAGAGATCCCACAATACCAAGGAAGACTCTCCAACCGTACAAGGGATACTGAGAGAGCCTGAAGCAAGCATTCGCTTTGGTGTGCTAATGGATGCCTCCATTGTGTTTGTTTTGGACCTGACAATCTTATCTAAGGAAGACCTAACCTGTGGGAGGGACCATTCCTGGGCAGAGGATTCTGGACTCCACAAATGTAGAAAGGGAGAGAGTCAAACAGCCATAAGCTTGCATTTATCCCTCAGTTTCCTGCTGATTATGGATACGATGTGAAAAGGAACTTGGAAGTCCTATGGACCAGACTTGCCATCCATGTTGTACCTTGAACTGTGAATGAAAATAAACACTTTCTTGAGCTGCTTTTGTCAGATTTTATCACAGCAAAATAAAAGACACTGAGACACCAGGCTACAGAATGAAACCCTGACTCAATCAAAATAAAACATAAGAAAGGGCAGGTGAGGGGGTTGGAGAAATGGCTGCTCTTCCAGAGGATATAGGTTCAATTCCCAGCACCCACACAGTACTTACAACTGCCTAGAACTCCAGTCCCAGGAGAGATGATGCCCTCTTCTGGCCTCCACAGGCACAGCACACACATGATGCTCAGATATACTGCAACAAAACATGAAATAATACAAAAAATGTTAAAAAGAAAGAGCAGGAAACAAAATTGCAGAAATAAAACAATAAAAATGCAGTATAAGCAATTTTATTTTTTAAAGTATTTTTAACCCTCATGCCCTGAACCCTCCAGTTTCCTGTGGCAAGTAGTTGAGCTGGCCCTGAAGTCATGAGAGCGGGAGAGCTGTCCCAGTCCCTCACCTGCTACAGCACTCAGGAGAGCTGGCCCTGCACCTCCCCTGGGTAGCACAGTGTAGCTGGCCTTGGGGGGGGGGGGGGAATAGGTGAGCTGGCCTAAGGGCATGACTGGGAGAGCTGGCCTGACCCCTCACCTGTTGTGGGAGTGTGGGCACAGGGATGATGCTCTTCTTCCTTCCTTGCCCCTTGCAGTCTGCAGCAGGCAGTAGGGCTGGCCCTGAGGGTGTGAGATCAAAAGAGCTGGCCCTACACCCCACCATCTGCAGCACTGGAGAGTTCAGGCCCTAGTGATGGGGGCTGGGGTGTGAAGTGGCCCTGCCCCTCACCTGCTGCAGCCTTGGGTGAGCTAGCCAGGGCAGTGCTAGAGAGCTTGCCCCATGGTGCGAGTACAGGAGAACTGGCAGGCTAACCAACTCCGCTACCACCCAGGCCAAGATCCAGGGCTATAAGTTGGCTCACCCCAACATCTGCCCCCTCTATGAACTGCGGAAGCATGTGAAAGGGCCGGTCCTACAGAGCCAAAGCTGCAGGATCTCCATGACACAGGGCAACAACAGGATATCCAAGAGGAATATAAGCATCCAGGATTGATAGTGTAGCAGAAGCCAGAGGCCTAGGAACAGACCGATGGCTCATTGCAACTAACATTTGCAAATAGAGGCATGTGGACAAAAGAGTACACTGTGGCATACACTGATACACTGTGGCCTCTCCGACAAGGTTGCTTTTATTCTATCTTATTTTCTTACCTTTTGCAGAGGAGTTTGCTGGGGTGGAGGGTGGCTCTGAAGAGAGGGGAGATGAGTGGGATTGGGATGTATGTGAAATTTACCCCATAAAAAGGTTTTTCTTAAGTTTTTAAAAAGTAATTCTTTTAAAACAATATTATTTTCGAAGCACTGGTAACAATGTAAAGGTTCTTTAAACGCAGTAACAATAAGACCGTTGTTCTTAAGGTTTAAGGGCACTAAAATTGGAAAAGGCTTCTCCATGGGACAGTCAAAACTTAATTCTGATTTTCATCTAAGCGGTTTTTTTCTTAAAGTTTTATTTAACTGTGTGTATCTACCTTACCTCTCCATTCCAAAGGTCAAAATAGCTGCCTTTGCTAAGACTTAATCTTTTATATGCTAGCTGTTCGTACCGATTACGCCACTGCATAGGCAGAAGCCCTGTAAGAGCTGTGCTGTATCCTTAATTTAAAATGAGGTTGGGAAGAAGAACAAACGAAAAGATCCAGAGCCAGTTCCCCAACCCTTAGCCCATCTTCAGGGTCCTGACATATGACTTAAATTTAAATAAATGTCAAGAGGTCTGCCTAGCTGAGCTGTCTTGGTGGCCATGAGGTCCTGCCCATCTCTGACCTATCCTTGCCTGGGCTCCAGTATCTCAGGCAAGATGGTCTGACAAGTCATCAGAGCTCTGTGAAATCTGTTTCCCAGAGACAAACTCCTCTTCTGGCTGGCACCAGACTTCAACCTTTTCCTTCTCCCAGCGTGAGATTCCTGGGTAAATTCCAATTTCTTGGGGTCCATTGTCTTAAGACTGATAGCCCAAAGGAAAGGCGAAAGTATCTCCCCTCAGAATATCTTCGGTCCTGACAGTCTAGTTACAGCACAGTGCCTGGTCAACATGCAGGAACCTGACATTTGAACCCATGGCTTCTAGCTAAGCTAATACCAAAACTAGTTCTATCAACTACTGGACAGAAAGGACAAGAGGTTTACCTTGCTTGGCTCAGAGGTTTGGAGAGACCCCAGTCCCTCCAAGGAGGAAGATGTAACCGTGGGAACACTTCCATCCATGGTGACAGACACGTGATGGAGAGGCTGGTCATATGACAAATCATGATACAGAGAAATCAAGCTGGATACAGGAGCATGTGTCACCTTCAATGACCTACCTCTAGTGACCTACTTCTGCCAGCCAGGCCCCACCTCCTTAATGTCCAGAGCCTTTGAGAAAGGGCTGCCAGCTAGGGACCAGTCATTCAAAACATGAGCCTGTTGGGGACATTGCAAATTCAAATCACCAGAACAGCTTATTCAGAACCAAAAGCTGTGCATAAGGTTCTATGCTGAGCTCAGGAGTGCAGGGTTAGGAACGTCCCAGGTGTGTGGTGTAACTGGAGGCCACTCACCAGCTCCCCTGATATTCATCATCTCTCCTAGGTCCCTTATGACCTGGCTCCTGTGCCCAGCCCATCCTCACCCTCTGCTCCTCTGTACCTTGCTCTCACATCCCTGCTGCTTCTAGGTCTCCGCGTCTAGGACCTTCCATGAGCATGCTCCATGCAGTTCCTCTGCCCACGCACACACTTCCTGTCGCCTCCGATGTTCCTCCCATCATCCTTCACCTGAACTCATTGTTCAAGTCTCCATTGAGAACTATTTAGAATCAGAAGGAGTTCTAATTTTAAAACAGAATTAGAAGTACATGCAGTGGGGCAGAAAATTTGAAGGGTGGATGTCTCCCCACACAAAACAAAATACCTTTGTCGGGACATTCATTAGTTATGATTATCTCTTGCCAAGTAACAAACTATTCCAAAAATTGAATGGCTTACAACGACAATGGTCCATCTATTCACAGGCATATAATTTGGAGAGAGCTTCATAGAAGCAGCTCAGATATTCCAGGCAGTCATAATTCGGGCTGAGAGAAGAGACAAATTCTAACTAACAGGATGTCCCTGCTGTGCGCTGGGACCTGGGCTGAGCAGAAGATAGAGATCTCAGGTTTCTGTTTGTGTATGTGTGTGGTTTTTTTTTTATCACAGACCTCCCATGGGATGCTTGGACTTTCTTATAACATGAAGGCTGGTTTCAAGGAGCAAGATAAACAAAGAATGCAGGCTTATTTATGACTCCACTTTCAAAGTTACACATTATTACTTCTGCCAGACTCAAGTAGTAGTAGAGATGGTCATCAAGGTCCACACAGGACTCATAAGGGGAACAGAGAGTAAAACTACTAGGAATGGTAGAAAGTTCTAGAATGGCATTGAAACAGGAGACACGGTTATGGCCACTTTTGGAAAACAGCATCTGCCACAATAGACACAGTGGTTTTCCAGTGACCTTCAGATAATGGCTTTAAAATGTCCAGTCATTTCTCCTACTTCTAAAATAGGAATCATGCAACAGAGAGTAGAATCCAGCCACCTGGAATATCAGCCCACTACGGCTAACATCTTGAATATCTTGGGTCTCAAAGAATATCAAAGGCTATAGCCAAGCCTCAGGCAACATAAGATCAAATATATTTCCTCCTACCCTCTTTAGGTTGTTGGTTACCATGGTGATAAGAACCTAGCTAGACTTGAGAGGTAACTGGAGACCTCAAAATATTAGAGCCTATAAGATCTTTCTCAAAGATCATACACATAACTGGGGATTGCTCTGTGGGTAAAGACACTGATGCCAAACTTGATGACCTAAATTCAATTGCCAGGTCTTTCACAGAGGAAGATAAGAAACTACTCTCAAAAGTTGTTCTCTGGCTTCCATGTAAAACATCCCATTTCCCAAGATAGCTCCTTAGGCTAACAACTCAAAAGAGCTTCAGGAAGACCCTGAAACTGATCAGATTCATTTGATCCCTCCCTCCCAAAAGTAAACTGAGTAAAGACTACTGAGAGTCCTTCTCACACAATCCAAGCTGCAACAACTCTGAGACCATCATTGCTGCCTGGAAGAAGCAGAAACCAGTCCAGCTGCCTGGAAGAGGTGTAGACAAGCTGCATCATTTAGAAAGGATGCCCTCCAACCTGTTGAGCTGCCTGCAAGCTGTGCAGTGTGCTCTCTGTTTCTAGCTTTTTATAAGCTGACACTTAAGCTGGGGTAGACTTTGGTGATACAGCTGTCTTTGAGTCATTTCTGCTCCTGTAAAAATACCTCCCCCATATTCCTGGAAGTAACAAAAAAAAACAAACAAACAAACAAATCCTCACCATGTTGGGCTTTGTTGGCATCTGCACTTTGATCTGTTGTGTGATCTGTATCTTGGGTAAGTAAATGTATGTGTTGATCTGTCATGGGATCTATATCTTGGGTAAGTAAATGTATGTAATGTGTCTCACGAGGAAAAGTCTGGTCACACAAGAGCACAGGTGTTTGCACAGAGAAAAACAATAAATATACTTTTAAAAATTAATTTTTCCAGGTAAATACAACACACAAGCCATACAGGCCCATGGCAGGCCCACAAGAACCCAGGGTTGAGGACTGCTGAGAAACACTGTCTTCTGGGCATGTCATGGCTACTGCAATCGTGAACCCACAACTGAGGTTACCTGAACAAAACCTGTACAAGAGCAATCCAACCAACATTCGAGAATAGATGAACAGTGACCTGGCCCCTGCCTACTGCCTTGAGGCCTCCAGGAACACGGAACTACTTCAAGGGGAGTGAGTGTTGTACACGTACATGTAACTCAACCTGTCCTGTGGTTGTGTGGTTACGTTATTCCTCTATGGAAAATGATATTGTCATGAAATATGGATGAATCAAACCTTATCTACATCTCAAATGAACCCCTAAGGGTGAACTCTAGGTTTGGAAACTACCGAATGAAAGATTGTGAACATACTAAAGGTTCTTAATTTAAAATAAAACAAAATTCCCTAGAAAGGAGACCCTTTTCACTCTTAGCCACGCTTCAATATAGCCTGCAGTGGGATTAACAGCAACGGTATTTAGGGAAGATGACACTATGTAGCATAGCTTCACTCCAGAATGCCCTGTGTCCTTCCAACCTCTAGGCTTGAATTGCTTCATTTATCCTCTTAACCCTGTAATAAAGTAAGTGTTCATTCCACTCACAGATAAGGACTACTGGCAATTGAAGCCTGCTGAGGTAAAAAAAAAAACCCAGTTCTGCAGAGGTGTGGACCTTGATAAATTTCCTATGCTCTAGTGAATGCTCCTACACTCAGGCAAATACAGGTAGCACTAATTAGCCTATTTTGCTTCCCGTTGTTATCATAAAACAATCCTAGCAAAATAATCTGGGGAGAACAGAGTTTATTTCAGCTTATACTTCTAGGGAACGAGCCATCAGCAAGGGTAGGAACTCAGACAGAACTGAAGCAGAGACCACGAAGGATTACTGCTTCTTGCATGCATCTCTGGCTGGCTTCCAGGATCTCCCATACAACCCAGGGCAACTTGCTCAGGGATGGCACTGCCCGCAGTGAGCTGGAGTCTTCCCTATCAAACAACAATCAAGACAACGCAGCACAGACGTGACCACAGGCTGTTCTGATCTGGGCAATCCCCCAGTCAAGACTCCTACAGATAACTCTGGGCTGTGTCAAGTCGATAACTGAAGCTAACTTTTTAAAAAGTAAAATGGAGAGGCTGTTGAAATGGCTCAGTGGGTAAAGGCACTGGCTGCAAGCCCAAAAACCCAAATTTGATCATGGAAGCAAGAACCAACTCTCACAAGTTGTCCTCTGACCGCCCCATGTGTACTCATATACATAGTATTAAAGTAAATGTGACTTCTTTAAAAGGAGAATGTGAATTGGGAGACACAGTAGGGAGATCTAGCAAGAGTTGGAGAAAAGAGTTTGGTAGATATTACCAAAATACACTATATACATGCATGACTTATTTTTTAATTTTTAAAGATACTTGTAATTGTTCTTTTGAGACAGTCTTGCTATGTAGTCCTAGCTGTCCTGGAGCTCACTCTGTAGCCCAGGCTGGTCTCAAACTCACAAAGATGCTCCTGCCTCTACCTCCTGAGTGCTGGGATTAAAGAATTCACCACATTCAGATTAAAAAATTGTTTAAGGGGTGTTGGGGATTTAGCTCAGTGGTAGAGCGCTTGCCTAGGAAGTGCAAAGCCCTGGGTTCAGTCCCCAGCTCCGAAAAAAAGAACCAAAAAAAAAATTGTTTAAGATTTCATGCATACACACAGCTATGCCCAGCCATAAGGAACTGGGCAAGTGCCAGGACTGAACGCAAAAGATCAAAAGCTTCAGGGATTTCCCCAAGCTTCTCCTGACTGGAAGTCCTTTTCTGATAGGTCCTCTGTCCTTCATTCAGTGGGCAGCAGCCTCCCCTGGAAAGTCCTCCACAGCCTTGAAGATGAGACAATAGTCCGCTCTCCTCAGCATAGAGACGGTGACGTCAGGAGGCTGGGCAGGCTGCCACAGGTCTGTAATCCCAGCGCTCAGGAGTCTAAAGGAAGATGATCGTAAATTTGATGCCAACCTCGAGTACACAGAAAGTCCACAACCAGCCTGGGACCTAAGGGGAGTCCCTGCCTCAAAGAGAGTCAGGAGACAAGGAGTGGGGAGACTTGACCTTGCTTCACCTATGGTGTAGCCTGCTCACACAGCAGACCCTCATGACAGTGAGGCACCCCTCGCTACAGTGACCTGGCCCCTGTCTGCTGCCTTGAAGCCTCCAGGAACACGGAACTACTTTCAAGGGGAGTGAGTGTTGTACACGTACATACTAATTCAACCTGTCCTGTGGTTGTGTGGTTATGTTATTCCTCTATGGAAAATGATATTGTCATGAAATATGGATGGATCAAACCTTATCTACATTTTAAATGAACGAACCCCTGTGGGTGAGCTCTAGGTTTGGAAACTACTGAATGAAAGATTGTGAATGTACTAAAGGTTCTTAATTCAAAACAAAACAAAATTCCCCAGAAAGAAGACCATTTTCACTCTTAGCCACGCTTCAATACAGCAGCAGAATTAACAGCAATGGTATTTAGGGAAGATGACACTATGTAGCATAGCTTCACTCCAGAATGCCCCGTGTCCTTCCAAGCTCTAGGCTTGAATTGCCTGGTTTATCCTCTTAACCCTGTAATAAAGTGCTGTCAACATCGGTATCCACACACAGAGAAAGTAAGAGAGATTTCTCTTACCCGACTTAATCAAAGACAGCTACCAGCCCTCATCCAGAAGCATCGGTGAATGGTACTCTTCCCCCTCCCCCGCCCCGGCTCCCAACCCCTATTCCCCACCCTCAGTGATCTTTACAGAGAATGAGTATCTCATTCGGTCTCAGGGATTCCCATGAGCGATTGCAGAAGTTGCTCAGTTGATGCAGAGTGCTTAAATATCATACATGATGCCCCAGACTCAATCCCCATCACTGAATAGAATCGGGCGCTGTGGCAATGCTTGTAACCCCAGCATTCAGGGGTGAGAAGCCAAAGGACCAGAAGTTCAAGGTCATCCTGCGCTACGTTGCAAGTCGAAGGCCAGCCTGGAGAAACTCATACGACACCGTTCTGCAACTTCCTATTTTCCTTTTCCACGGAAGGAATTGGATCTTTCCAGCAATTTGCTGCAACCTGAGAAAGAGGCTGCCGAGTAGTTTAGAGAGGAAGCGCCATCAGGGAAGGAAGAGAGAGGGCAAGTCAGGCAGGGCTCGGTGGTCCAGCGCCTGCCTGCCTAGGATGGGAAAAGCAGTGGGCTCGTCTCCAGAACCACAACAAAGGAGCCAGAAAAGCCAGAGAGTTCCGTGACGAGTGTAACATTCACAGGACGGTGACAGGCAAGCTGTGAACAGATTCACGGAGGGCAGAAGTCGTTTATTAGATGCATTGCTGCGGTACAGCCACAGTAGGCAAGGGAGTGAAGAGAAGCCGTCTCTGCAGAGGCATCCTAAGGGGCTGCTTCCATGGAGGGGAGGGTCTGTGCGTTCTTAGCTATGTTCCACACAGCAATGGAACCGACAGCAATATTTAGTGAAAGCAACACTCTTGACTTCTGTGATGTGTGACCCTTCCAAGCAGCACACATCTCAAAACCAAAGGTGGAGAGTGATTGAGGAAGACATCTGTGGCAGTTTGAGTGAGAATGGCCTCCAGAGGCTCATATTGTTACGCCCAGTTTGAGGGAACCCCAGGAGACCTCTGGGAATTGTGAGTCCAGTGTAAGAACAGAGAGAGTCTGACCCGGATCACAAGCCTTCCCTGCTCAGCAGGTTAGGAATGTGATGTTGGAGTCCAGGGGCTTGAGGTATATGTAGGTAGGGGTGTGTGTGTGTGTGTGTGTGTGTGTGTGTGTGTGTGTGTGTGTGTGTGTATAAAATGTGTAAGCTGGCATTCTCGAGCTCTGGCGTTAGGTGATTGGGGAGAAGGTAAAGGAGTGCTGTACCTTCAAACCCGATAAAGTTTGTTCAGACAGAGGTGGAACTGCACATCTGGAAAAGGACCTTTCTGACTTGGGGAGAAGTAACTCATTCCTTTATCAGAAGCTAGTGTATTTTACAAACTGGTCATGGCTGTCTGGGCACACTTCATTGCCTCTTTCCTATAGTCCAAGAGTGGGCTTTTATCACTTCAAGGATATTGGCTCCTGCCTCCTTCAAGGGCAGGAGCCATCTGCATCGGAGAAATGTTAGATGACAGTCAGGGGAGGGAAGGCAATTTTCGGTGATGGGAGGCTAGGGTAGGCTGCCTTTCTGCTCCCAAGACTGGCATCTGCCCAGGAAGACAAGTTGGGGGGTGGGGAGTTGGGAGTGCTGGGGCAGGAACAAGAGAGTGCAGACCAAGGATTAACGCAGAGATGGGACAGGATACGTCATATCTCTTCAATATATTTGAACGCTTAGTCATCAAGGAGTGGCACTACTTGAGAAGGATTAGAAGGATTAGAACAAGGCTTGTGGCCTTGTTGGAAATGTGGACTTTGAAATTTCAAAAGCCCAAGCCAGGCCCAGGGTCTCTCTCTTCCTTATATTTTTGGTTGTGAGCCTAGCCTTTAATGGCTGAACCATCTCTCTAGCCCTCTCTTCTTGTTGTCAGCAGATCAGAAGTAGAACTCCCAGCTCCTTCTCCAGGACCATGTTTACCTTCCTAGATGCTACCATGCCCCCCCCACCATGACAATAATGGACTAAGTCCCTGAAACTGTAAGCCAGCCCCAACTAAATGTTTTCCTTTGCATGAGTTGGTGTCCATTCACAGCAAAAGAACATTGACTAAGATCAGGTCCAATGTTGACTTCTGGTTTCCACATGCAAAATGCACCTACACGTATGGGCATATACTCATGCACCACACATATAGACCACACACAAAAAAATTAAATGAAATTTTAACTTATTTTTAATTTTAATATTAAAAATAAATGAAATCTGTTTTCTTTGCTTCAAGAGGAAGTACCCAAAAGTAAAAAATATTTTTTCCCAAATAAAAGCTAGGCCATTGCCACCCTACCACTAGTCAAGAAGATTGATATAGAGGGATCTCACAGAAAACTAACACTATCCTCTCTGCAGCTTACTTTCACAGAGCTCTGATGACTAGTCAGACCATCTTGCCTGAGAGACTGGAGCCCAGGCAAGGATAGGTCAGAGATGGGCAGGACCTCATGGCCACCAAGACAGCTCAGCTAGGCAGACCTCTTGACATCTATTTAAATTTAAGTCATATGTCAGGACCCTGAAAATGGGCTAAGGGTTGGGGAACTGGCTCTGGATCTTTTCGTTTGTTCTTCTTCCCAACCTCATTTTAAATTAAGGATACAGCACAGCTCTTACAGGGCTTCTGCCTATGCAGTGGCGTAATCGGTACGAACAGCTAGAATATAAAAGATTAAGTCTTAGCAAAGGCAGCTATTTTGACCTTTGGAATGGAGAGGTAAGGTAGATACACACAGTTAAATAAAACTTTAAGAAAAAAACCACTTAGATGAAAATCAGAATTAAGTTTTGACTGTCCCATGGAGAAGCCTTTTCCAATTTTAGTGCCCTTAAACCTTAAGAACAACGGTCTTTTTTTGGGGGGGTTCTTTTTTTTTGGAGCTGGGGATCGAACTCAGGGCCTTGTGCTTCCTAGGCAAGCACTCTACCACTGAGCTAAATCCCCAACCCCAAGAACAACGGTCTTATTGTTACTGCGTTTAAAGAACCTTTACATTGTTACCAGTGCTTCGAAAATAATATTGTTTTAAAAGAATTACTTTTTAAAAACTTAAGAAAAACCTTTTTATGGGGTAAATTTCACATACATCCCAATCCCACTCATCTCCCCTCTCTTCAGAGCCACCCTCCACCCCAGCAAACTCCTCTGCAAAAGGTAAGAAAATAAGATAGAATAAAAGCAACCTTGTCAGAGAGGCCACAGTGTATCAGTGTATGCCACAGTGTACTCTTTTGTCCACATGCCTCTATTTGCAAATGTTAGTTGCAATGAGCCATCGGTCTGTTCCTAGGCCTCTGGCTTCTGCTACACTATCAATCCTGGATGCTTATATTCCTCTTGGATATCCTGTTGTTGCCCTGTGTCATGGAGATCCTGCAGCTTTGGCTCTGTAGGACCGGCCCTTTCACATGCTTCCGCAGTTCATAGAGGGGGCAGATGTTGGGGTGAGCCAACTTATAGCCCTGGATCTTGGCCTGGGTGGTAGCGGAGTTGGTTAGCCTGCCAGTTCTCCTGTACTCGCACCATGGGGCAAGCTCTCTAGCACTGCCCTGGCTAGCTCACTCAAGGCTTCTTCCTGTCTTCTCCCTGTTCTCTTCTCTGCTGTCCCCTCTCCCTCTTCTGTTCCCCTTCATTAATTCTTAAGTCCCTGTCTTAGGTTTCCACTGCTGTGAATAGACACCATGACCAAGGCAAGTCCTATAAAGGACAACATTGAATTGGGGCTGGCTTACAGGTTCAGAGGTTCAGTCCGTTATCATCAAGGTGGGAGCATGGCATCACCCAGGCAGGCATAGAGCTGAGAGTTCTGCATCTTATTTTGTAGGAAGCCGGGATCAGACTGACTATCTCCCAGGCAGTTAGAAAGAGGGTCTCAAAGCCCACCCCCACAGCGACACACTTCCTCCAAAAAGGCCACACCTCTTAATAGTGCCACTCTCGAGGCCATGCATATTCAAACCACCACAGTCAGATGGAAACTCTGAAAAACAGCCCCTGCTCACATCCTCAGCCACCTCAGGGCCTCATGAGTGACACTCTGATGTTTCCATGGTGTCTGTCCTTTGTGCCCTCAAAAGCAGTCTCACAACTATGAACACTGAAAAGGTACAATTTCAGCCAGCCAGGAGGTGTGAGCTTTAGAGAGCTAGTGCCCAAAAGGCAAGCTTGTAAGATGAGCGTGTTAATTGGCACTATTTGATACACACATATCGAAACATCATGTTGTACCCCAAAATACATCCAATTACTGTAGCCCTTGCCAATTCAATTTCTTAATAGGGAGTCAGATCTATAGGCCTGAAATTCAAGCTACCCCAGAGGTGGAAGCCGGGGAATTCAAAGTTCTCAAGTCCCATTAGAGTTACAGGGTGAGTTCAAGGCCAGACTGAGCAACTTAGTAAGACTCTGTCTCTTGCAAAGTTTACAAGATAAAATTTTAAAAGAGCTTGGGATGTTGCTCATTAGTAGAGTACGTATCTAGCGTGCATTAGCCTGTTGGCTCTCCAGCACCAGGTTTTTTAAAATTGAACCAAATACACTCACTCATACTTAGCAACTTTGTGCTATTTCCCACTTACTCTGTGTCGTTGGGGCAGAGAACCTTGATTTTCTAGGAGATTTAACAAAAGACAGAGACTCAAGTCATTCATGCTACGAGAATGCCAAAGCTTTACTGAGGTTCACAGAATATATACACCAAGTCCACCGGGTGGAAAAACCCCAGAAGTACAGTGGAAAAACAAGTTTACATTCTCAGGATAAAAAGACAGGAACTGACTCAATGGTGTTACTGCCCATTGGCCAAACAGCAAAGGCCAAGATGTTCTTTTCTTTTTTTTTTAAACAGAAAATGTCCACTTTTTTAATATTTTATTTATTTATTACATATGAGTACACTGTAGCTGTCTTCAGACACACCAGAAGAGGGCATCAGATCTCATTACATATGGTTGTGAGCCACCATGTGGTTGCTGGGATTTGAACTCAGGACCTTGGGAAGAGCAGTCTGTGCTCTTAACCACTGAGTTATCTCCACTTATCTTAACCACTGAACATCTCCAGCCCAAGATGTTCTTTTCTTAAAAACAAAAGTTTCCACATGGGTCAGCAAGTCTCAGCAGGGGGCAAACTGAGGGAGCCCAGGAGGATCCCACAAAACCCATGGTAAGGCCAGAGCTGCTGGATGAATGCAAGTAAAGAGAGGCAGGGGCAGCTGTAAAGCCTGGTGACCTGAACAAGCCAGGTAGCAGAAGGAGAGCCCACCCACATATGGTGGTACACATGTCACACACACACTCGTGCACACACACACACACACACACACACTCACACACTCACACTCACACACATTCACACACATACATACACACTCACATATATTGTAGTATGTTGTAGTAATTATTTAATCCCAGCCCGGGGTTTCCATCCTACCTTTGGTTATTGAGTTCCTGGATAAAAACACTCACAGCCTTTATATTTAGTGTGTCTTAAACAGCACAACAGCTGTGCAGCTGCCTGCCCACTGTGTTGTTAGGATCTGCTTTCCTATTGATAAGCCTGAGTTACCACTCACTATTTACCATGCTCCATCTGGGCTGCTCTTAACTCCAGCCAGCCAGCCCTCAGGACCATGTTTTTAAGATTCACCAAGCTAACAGTAGCTTTCTCTCCTCCATTCAACTCCTCCTCTTCCTCCTCCTCCTCCTCCTCCTCCTCCTCCTTCTCCTCCTTCTTTTCTTCTTCTTTCATCCTCAGACCCCAAGCCCACAAAACCTAAACCCCACTTACCTCTCTCCTCCCAGCTCTTGGCCGTGGACATCTTTATTTACCAATCAGAAATAACTCAGAGGGTTGGGGATTTAGCTCAGTGGTAGAGCACTTGCCTAGCAAGCGCAAGGCCCTGGGTTCGGTCCCCAGCTCCGAAAAAAAAAAAAGAATAAAAAAAAAAAAAAAATTCCCAGAAATAACTCAGGACATGGTCACAGGGGCTACATACAAACTCCAGGTCTTGGAGACTGCACTTAACATTACAATAGACAATAAAAGACAAAACCTCAACACACACAAACACACACACTTTCACCCATACACATTATCACATACATACACACATACAAACACATACACATTCACACACACACACAAACACATACGTATTCATGCATACACATACACACACAAACATACACACTCACACACATATACACATATACAAATAAATACAAACTCACACTCACACAAAAATACATACACGCATACATACTCACACACACAAATACACAAATACATACATACACATACACACATACAAGCACACTCACACACATACATGCACACACTCACATATACATATATAAACTCACACACACACAATAAATTTTAATTAAAAACAATAAAAATAGAGTCTATGAGCAGACGGCTAATTACACAAGCACGGCGTTAAGGAAACTGTGTGGTTTCTGCTGTGGTTTCTGCTGTGGAGAAGAAGGCTCGTCTTTACAGTTCACACCAGCATTCCCGTGTGCTGGTTGTACAGAAGGCAAGCACTCCTGGGAACAAACAGGACAATAAAACTTTCAGCTACACGGAGAGGTTCGCTCCTGTCTACTCCTTTTCAAGCTTCCCATTAGGAAGAGAGGCCCCTCTGGGTGAGGGCTCAGCTCTAAAAGCTCAGCTCTAAAAGCTCTCTCGCTCAGAGATGCACCGTCTGTAATCCTAACTGCTGCTTGCTTTCTGGGGTATTTATCTTGCTCCCGCTGTGGTTACATGGAGCTTTCATTTTTCACCTCGAGATTCACTTTTGAAATCTTTGTATTTACATATCTGCGAAGAGGCTGGGAATGTGGGCTGGAGAGATGGCTCCGTGGTTGAGAGCATTTGCTGCTGCGGCAGAGGATTTGGGTTCAGCTCCCACCACCTCACCTACATGATGCTTCACAACCATCTCTATCTCCAATTCCAGGAAATCCAGTGCCCTCTTCTGGCCTCCATGGGTACTACATGCATAGCGTGCACAAGCATACATGTTGGCAAAACATTTACACATAAAATAGATTTATTGCTGAAGACAGGACTCACTTTGGCTACAGCACAAGAAGAAATCGACTTCAAACTGAACAAGTCTCTCTGTCTCTCTCTTTGTCTCCCTCCTCCTCCTCCTCCTCCTCCTCCTCCTCCTCCTCCTCCTCCTCCTCCTCCTCCTCTTCCCCGCCCCCTGCTTTCAGCTCTTCCTCCAGCACCATGTCTGCCTGCAGGCTGCCAGGCTTCCTGCCATGATGATATTGAACTAAACCTCTGAACTGTAAGCCAGTCCTAATTCAATATTTTCCTTTAAAAGAGTTGCCATGAGCTGGGCAGTGGTGGTACACACTTTTAATCCCAGCACTTGAGGTAGAGGTAGGCAGATCTCTGAGTTTGAGGCCAGCCCAGTCTACAGAGTGAGTTCCAGGACAGCCAGGGTAACACAGAGAAACCCTGTCTCAAAAAACCAAACCAAACTAAACAAACAAACAGAAGAGTAGCCAGCATTTGTTTACTTTGTCTACTTTGTGGGTTCTTCTTTCTTCCACCCCTCTCCACCCCTTTTCTTCCAACTTTTCAATATACCTTTCGACCCCTGACACTAGATAGGAGAGAAAAAAGATGGAGGAGAAAGGGGGTGGTGTTATCGTCAGACTATTTCCTGCTGACGAGGGGTGTTTGAGTTCCTTGAGCAAGTTTGATCTTCACCATCAGGGCATCTAATTTCTTCTTGGTGTCGTTTCTTCCTATCAAACAATAGCCAACCAACGACCTATCAGGGCCCTGGCATTTATCTACCCTCTGAAAAGTCTCAAGAATTCCAACATCGCACACAATCACAGAAACTCTCTACAGCTGGCAAAACCACCCCCCTGCACGAGGCAGCCCAGCTTCTGTGGACAATCTGAAGCTGCACTGTATCCCCACAACTGGGATTAAAATGAAAACATATTTCCATAACAGTTCTGTGGCTTTTTTTTTTAAAGAAACCAAAATTCTCACTACACTTATACATAAGAGTAACCAAGCATTTTCTGACTGGATGTGAGGCCTGACCCACAGGAGGGATTTCATGCCTCATACTTTAAACCTGGCCTAAAGCCCATGAATAGGAGGTCATAGACACTGGGACATACTGCTGGTGTTTCACCAAAGGGTCGGGTTATACTTTTTTTTAAGATTTATTCATTTATTATATATAAGTACACTGTAGCTGTCTTCAGATACACCAGAAGACGGCATCGGATCTCTTTACAGATGGTTGTGAGCCACCATGTGGTTGCTGGGAATTGAACTCAGGACCTCTGGAAGAGCAGTCGGGGCTCTTAACCGCTGAGCCATCCCTCCAGCCCCAAGGGTCGGGTTATAAAACCACCTTCTCTAGGTATATTTATGCTTATAGATCTATGCTGTTGTCAACCTTGATCAGAGAAGCTTTTTAATCCCAAGTGGGTAGTAGTCAATGCTGAGACTCAACACTGGTCAGAGGGCTGAGCATTAGTGACTATGAGCGCTCAGCTGTTGGTAGGTCATCTCCAGATAGGTCATCATCTGTATCAGCCTCCTTCATCCAAGACTCAGGGTCCTTTGCAGAAGAATGGAAAGAAATAAGAATGCAAAAACCAGAGGATACAAAGGGTGCTGTGAAGTGCTCTCCTCTGGACCTGATGATGATGCTGTATCACACATGAGCTCACAACAGCTGTAGTTGCCTCCACGAGATCAAGCAAGTCAAAATTCCAGCACAGGTGGTGGGGCCGTGGCTTCTGAGGTCCCACCCTTTTTAGTGGAGCTATTAGCAGCCGATGGCTGCTGAAGGAAGGAGTGTCACCTTTCTAGGGGAATGTGGCCACTGGTAAGGTCACCCATGGCTCAGTGCAGCTATGCACACACAGTTATCACAAACTAAACTCAGGGGTCTGTTAGTAATAATAACTTTAAAGAAGCACATGAAGGAGGGAGGGAGACAGGTTGGGGGAGTCCCCAGAGGGAGCTGGAGGGAGCAAGTGGTAAGTAGATATGACCAAAATACATTGCATACAAGTGTAAAATTTTCAAAGGATAATAAACAAAAACATATAATAAATAAAAATAAAATGTAAATTAATAAATTAAAACATATGTATCGCTCCAAAGCTTTGCAAGCCTGTATTTAACTGCACACTGATTTTCTATCCATCTTGGAAAGAAAATCTGAGGAATAGAACAAGGACGATAAGCGGCCTTTCTAAAGCACGTCTCCATCTGTAGTACTGCTTACTTCCTCCTTCTGATGTCGCATCCTACTCATGGCGGTGATGCAAAGCTCCCCGTTTAAAGCATAGCTACTCAATTCTAAAGCTGAGTTATCTGTATAGTACTTTTTTTTTTGTAGGCAAACCTGTGTGGCATTTTCTTAATTATTTTTTATTAGATATATTTCTTTACACACATTTCAAATGTTATTCCCCTTCCTGGTTTCCTGTCCATAAGCCCCCATCTCCTCCCCTCCCCCTCCACCGTATAGGTATTCCTCCCATCCATCCCCCTTACTGCCTCCCCCACATTCCCCTGCACTAGGGGTCCAACCTTGGCAGGACCAAGGACATCCCCTTCCATTGGTGCCCCAACAAGGCTCTACATATGCAGTTGGATTCCTGGGTCAATCCATGTATAGTCTTTTGGTAGAGTACTTTTTTTTTATTAAAGTTTTAACATGTCAAATACAGAGGCGAATGCTAGCAGCAAACCATTGAACTGAGAATGGGACCCCCATTGGAGGAATTAGAGAAAGAATTGAAAGAGCTGAAGGGGCTTGCAACAATGCCAACCAAACAGAGCTCCCAGGGATTAAACCACTTCCCAATACATACATGGACTGACCCATGGCTCCAACTTCATATGTAACAGAGGATGGCCTTGTTGGGCATCAATGGAAGGAGAAGCCCTTGGTCCTGCCAAGGCTGGACCCCCAGTGTAGGGGAATGTCGGTGGGGGAAGGAAGAGGGAGTGGATGGGGAGGGGAACACGCTTAACGAAGAAGGGGAGGGGGATAAGATAGGGAGTTTATGTCTAGGAAACTGGGAAAGGGAATAACGTTTGAAATGTAAACTAAAAAATATTCAATAAAAGAAAAAGCTTAAAAAGGATACCATGGAAATCCTAGCATAATGGAGCACACACTCTAATACCAGCACTCCAGAGGTGGAGGCAGGAGAATAAGGAGTTCAAGGTCAACCTTGACTCCATAGTGAATCTGAGGCCAGCCCAGGCTATAAGAAACTGTGACTCAGATGGATGGATGGATGGATGGATGGATGGATGGATGGATGGATAGATGATAGATAGATAGATAGATAGATAGATAGATAGATAGATAGATAGATAGATAGATAGATAGATGCATACATGCATACATATATATATAGATACATAGATACATAGACAAACAGATAGACAGGTCTGTACAACACATACAGGTAATATATGAGAAGCTCAGGTTCGGGCAAGCCTGGGAAGCTTGAATCTTTCTTAGATTTGGTTGAAAGGCAGGGACAGTGGGTGGCAGTGGAAGCACTGTGGAGGCATCAGGGCTGCGGGGGGGCTGAGATGCATCTCCCAGTTTCAGAAGGTTTGTAGCTCCCAGGAGCCTGCCGCTAGCTTGTCAAGGTTCCTCCACTTGGCTAATAAGCCAGGAACACATGAGCACCATTGTGTAGATCAAGACAGAATACTTTAAAGGAGGCAGTTTAATGAGCAGCGGTTTGAATGGAGACCGATTTTTAGTGTCTTTGGGGTTTGGGTTTTGTTTTCCAGCAACGGTCATAGAAATCGCTGTGGATGATGCCTTAATTCTGTCCCCTACCGGGTCTCTGATATGGCGAAAGATGAATTTTAAATTGCCTGATCAGAATTAGCAACATTAGTCACTGCAAACAGCCTCTTAATTCCCACAGAGCTGCCAAACAGAGCAAAAATAGACTTGGCGAGGAGGGCTGCCAAGGGCAGGTGTGTTCATGGTAGAAGACACAGGTGACCTCGCTGCCAGGGTTGGGGGGGAGGGGCTTTCCAGGTGCCATGCTGGGCTCTCAGCCACAGCCTTGGATTTCCTGTGGTGGTAAGGGTTTGTGCTCCCATAAAGCTGTCAGTCTGGGAGTGAGACCAAGACTCCTCCTCCAGGCTCTAGTCACATGCTACAGCACGTGGTCACCCAAGCATATGTCATGAACCCCAAATGGGAGCTTCCATTTCTCCCCATGTAGCTTTCAAATCAAATGACAGCTCTCCAAAGGGCTTCATATACTGGAACTGAGTGTGAAACTCTTAACCGCTGGCCCTGCGTACCTCACTCCTCATCTTCCTCCTACAACCCTCAAGTATTTGTTCCTTCATTTGTTTTTCTGAGACAATGTAAGGGTCCATGATTCACCAAAGAAGGACACCCTCGACTCAAATAGTGTGTAAATACAGAGAGTGTTTTATTCTGTAGAAGTATGTCCAGCATGCTGGGGCCTCCCATTACCAAGATAGAGAGACCCCCAAAGTGAGCCCACAGGCCCAATTTAAAGCACATAAGGGGAGTTTTGGGGTAGGTGGGCTCTGCCTTACTCTATCTCTAGTCAAGTGCAGTAATGAGAAGCATAGCCAGGAGTGTAATCTATAACTGACTGCAAACAATCAATTGAGATAACACACTGCCTTTGGACTAGGCTATCTCATCCCCCTCAGCAGGAGTTCATGTAGCCCAGGCTGTCCTCAGACTCACTATTTACTGGAGGTTGATCTTGAACTCCTGGTCCTCCAGTCTCCACCTCTCAAATGCTGGCAGTGCAGGCATGTACCACCACACCCATCCAGAAGCTAACCTGGAATTCATGATAATCCTCCTACCTCAACATCGCCTGGCTATTTAAGCTGTTCTCACCAGAGAGGGTTGGTTTTTAAAGTGTAAATCACCTCCTTCACTTTTACTTTTCCTGAAAGTCGGCTTAAAAGCCGCCACAAAGCTAGCCTACGACGAAAGACACCTCAGCTCTAAGGGACGTATGTCTGGTGTGGTTATGGGGTGGTTTCTACTGCTTTTTTGTGCTGTTAACCCTTTCCACGAGACCTATTTGTAAGAAATAAAAAAGAATGGTTCGTTTTCGTTTTCCATTCTCTTCAGCACTCGCCCCTGTGCTGACGCCAGAGCCGAGCGCCCGTTGCCATGCCTCAGAAAATTGGGGAAATCAAGGACTTTCTACTCACAGCCCGGCAGAAGGATGCCAGATCTGTCCAGATCAGGAACAAGGATAACGGGAAGGTCAAGGTCCGCTGTATCAGGTACCTTTACACCCCGTTGTCACAGACAAGGAGAAGGCCGAGAAGCTGAAGCAGTCCCTGTCCTCAGGTTTGGCAGTGAAGGAGCTGAAATGAACCAGACCTGCATGTGACTATTAAAAACCCTGGAAAGAAAAAAAAAAAAGCTTTGTTTTCACGAGCACCTGGTCAGCTTGGATCCGACTAAAGATGAGCAGGAGGTCCTTAGTGGAGCTACCCCCACCCAACTAAACATTTACAGTAGAAAACTAACAGCTGAGCTATCCCTAATGGCCTGAAGATAGAACAAGGTCATGCGTCCGAAAAGATTTAAACTAACAGAATGTAAAAAGGCAAACCCATGCCTGGCCTTTGTTGAGAAATAGATGTAAGTGTCAGGTGACATGTAAGACTGCGCCTCGCCCTTGAGTCCTCAGCCAATGAAGAAAGGGGGTGAGGACTGCTCGGTATTCGATAAAAGCTGTCCCTGCACGTCTCTGGCTCTCCCCACCATCACCTCTGTTGGCAGGACCTGACTTTGCTGCTCTGAGTCTCCAGCCGGTGTTCCCCAACACGCTGTTGAGACATCATGTCATAAAACGGACAGTAAGCTGTAGTTGGAAGAACGGTCAAGTCCTTTTGATTCTACATCAGGAACACAGCCTGCACCTTGAACTTGACTATGTCAGTCTCCCTCTACAAGTTCCCATTGATTCCAGCCACGTTCCCCCCAAAGCCAGATAGAAAGACTTGATCCTGGTAGGATCCTGCTCCCTCCCCTCAGTGCTACCTACTGGACATCTTCAGCAGACAGAGTGGGGAGAATCTTTTAAAAGCACAGTTCCAATTGGACACGGCATAACATACTGGCACTAGGTGGCTGAGGCAGGAGGATCCTGAGTTCAAGACCAGCCTGAGCTGTATCATGAAACCTTGTCCCCCAAATCATGGCATTCCATTTGCTTGAAACCTTTCCCTAGTTTTATCCTGCTCAGGATAAAAATCAAAACTCCTGGATGGAGTGACAAGCCTGCCTAACTGTCCCCACCTCTGTCCCCCGTCCGTACTGCTCTTCACAGTTTCGGGGCTTGAGTACACCCATCCTCCAGTTCTGTAGCTGTTTTCTCTGAATCAAAACACTCCCTCCAAATTCACAAAACACAGGAAGCTCAGGAAATGAGCTTCAGGGTTGACAAGGCCCATCCCCAAGGCAGCATGTACAGTAAGCGGTCACAGGGGAAGAGATTCTCGGTATAGTTACATGAAAGTTGAAGAGGAGCTTCCAGGGAGTCAGTCTCCAGAGTCGGCACCCACGGTGAGGTGGGCTTCCCAGTAACGCAGCTACCCTCAAGTTACACACTCTGCCATCACTAAAGCTTCTTTGTCTCTCTCTCTCTCTTACCATAAGCAAACCAAAAGTCACTAAGTGCCAGCTTTCAGGGATAGCCCACCTTGGTGACAGGAGAAGCAGTTCCTGGAAATGCCATCATTTTTCTCCCTTTCCAAGAAATAGAGGCTGGGGCACAGCTTGCTCTCTGTGGCGGCAGCTGCTGACAGTTAAAGCATGACAATCTCCAGCCCAAGCATGAGACAAATGGGGGCATCGGTCTCCGGCTGTCAGACAGGGGGCTCTGACTACCAGGAACTGAGAGGAGGCTGTGGCTAGACCCCTGTCAGGGCACAGAGCTCATGGGCTTCCCCAGTCACCTACCCAAGGACCCATAGCCTTAGGGTAAGGGGAACCAATGGCTTTGATTATTCATTTGACTCTGGTCTGCTGTTCACACACTCAACAAACACCTCTCTTTGAAACTTTTACTTTTATTATTTTTATTTATATGTGTCTGTTTCTGTGTGACGTGTGTGTGTGTGTGTGTGTGTGTGTGTGTGTGTGTGTGTGTGTGTGTGTGTGTGTAGGTGCCTGTGCAGGCTAAAAGAGGGCATGGATCCCTTGAAGCTGAAGTGACAGGCCATTGAGAAGGATGGCAAATGCTCTTACTGGTTGAGTCCCTGGTGTCCCCTCTCTTAAGTGGGAGTTCCATAGGGTCAGAGGCTGTGTCTCCTTCTTCAGAGACATAGCTAACTATTGCTTGTAATTTTAAAATGCACACTTGCTCTTTACCCAGTACTGGCAACAGCCATGTCACCCAGCTCCCACAATTAGCTCCGCCAAACTTCTAACAACCCCCCAGTCAGTGCCCTTTCTCAGGCCCACCTGAGTCACTGTGGATAGAAAACATCAGCCAGCCTTTATATTTTAAAACTAGCCAAATAACTCAATGGTTGGGTGGAATATATTGCCCCATCCTCCTTAGCCTCCACAGGTGGCTGCGGAGGCTACAAACTATCAGTCCCGAGAGTTACATGTCTGCTACTTACTATCCACTCCACAGCCTTGTCTGTCTCCCTCTCCCTCTCCCTCTCCCTCTCCCTCTCCCTCTCCCTCTCCCTCTCCCTCTCCCTCTCCCTCTCCCTCTCCCTCTCCCTCTCCCTCTCCCTCTCCTCTTCTACCTCCTTGGAACCCAGAAATCCTACCTTATCCCTCACCCAGAGATTAGCTTCTGCTGTCTTTATTGAACAGTTAAAATGGTGAGAAGGTTCACATGGAATCACCTGAGGATGTGATCCACTCCTTGTCAGGCAGAATCAGCATCAAGATACAAACAGCACCAGGGCAATCCACAAGAGCTAACTATGGTGTACAAGCCTCTGTCAATCTTGCCTAAGTGAGGGCTCAGAGGTTAAGGGTGTTGACTGTTCTAGAGGATGAGAGCTTCGATTCCCAGAACCTACATGGCAGCTCACAATCATCTCTAAATCCAAGGATCCAAAACCCTCTTCTGGCTTCTGTGGGTACCAGAATGCACAGACACATATGCAGGCAAATCACCATACACATAAAAATAAAATACAAACATTGCCTAAGTGGATCGTGTCTCCACACACACCTAAACTAAAGAATGTCTACTCAGAATGATTCATATGGTTCCCACACGCCAGGCAGGTGACGTGGAGGTGTTGCTTTACGAACACAGCCGCCCCAAAAGGAGCAGTGAGGTTCCAGAGATATGAGACTCTAGATTCCAATTCCAGCACCACCATCCCCCTACCATGCAAGGCACTTGCCATCTCTGGGCTTGGATTTCCTTTTAGTAAAGTTGATGTGGTAGACAGAGTCTTACCTATCTTAATGCAGTCAGATTCTGCTGCCTAGAACCTGAAGCTCTGTTCCTTTAAGCTAAGGGATTTGCAGATGTAATTGTGTTAAGAACTTTTATGATGGGGCACTACCCTGGGTCATCCTATGGCCCAGTTGAGGCACATGGGTCCTCCCAATGGGGAAGGGATGAGTGAACAGAGATGAAAGGTACGAAGTGAGAGTTAGAGAAGACTTGAAAAAGCTACACTGCTAGCCAGGCGTTGGTGACTCATGCCTTTAATCCTAGCACTAGGGAGGCAGAGGCAGGCAGATATCTGAGTTCAAGGCCAGCCTGATCTACAGAGACCAGGACAGCTGAGGCTACATGGAGAAACTAGAAAGGAAGGAACGAATGAAAAAAGGAAGGGAGGAAGGAAAGAGAAAATGCTACATTGCTGATTTTGAAGAGCAGTAAGAGTGAAGGAGTCAAGGGTTGCAGGAAATCTACATACCAGAAAAAGCAAGAAATATAAACCCTGCCCTAGAGGCCCCCAAATAATCCTAGTTCTTGGGAAGTTGAGGCAGGGGTATCACTGAGAGTTTAAGGCCAACCTGGGCTATAAAGTTATTTCTAGGCTAGCCTAAGTTACAGAAACTCTGTCTCAAAACAAATAGGATGGAGACACCATGGAGTTCAGGCAGAGAAACTGAGGAATTAGATTCAAGGGTAGCCCCTCCAGCCACACCTTCTTCTGGCCACACCTTCTCCCTTCACCTGGTTCTGAATTCCTGGGAAGAATCTGGTGGGGAGTAGCTTCAGGCAGAAGTGAGGGGGAAAGATGATGCCTATGGACAGAAAGACCTGCTTCAGGACCAAGGCCAGAGCCTTGCGCCCACTCCAGACCCCTCCCTCCACAGGTCGCTGCTACAGCTGCAGCCCAGCCCAGCCAGGCTGCCTCCTGGGCTGAGGGGTTTGTTCAGGCCATGTGCGAAGGTGAGGTTCCTCCTCTCACCCTCCTCCACTGATCCTCCCTGTCCTCTGGTGGAGAACCTCACTCCCTTCAACATTGCTACAAAGTAGCTCTCTCCATGCAGAATCCTGGCCCGTTTCCTCTGACTTCCTGAGGGAAGCACAGACTTGAACCTTTGAACTCACAAACCCAACCTTAGTGGTGTCCTCCTGGCTAATTCTTTTTCTCTCTGTGTGCTGTGGACATGTGTGGAGGTCAGAGGACAACTTTGAGGAGTGTGTTCTCTCCTTCCACTTTACTTGGAGGTTCCAGGGTTTGAACTTGGGTTGCAGGCTTTCCCTGCAAGAGCCTTTACCCACTGGGCCACATCACCAATCCATAAATAGACTTTCATGATGACATTCCCATGCCAGGAAATGAACCTTTCCCATATGTCACCTCCTTAAACCTACCCAGAGCCCAGAGAGTCTCTGAATCTGTCATATAGAAGGAATCCTTCTTGAGGTCCAGCCCAAAAGCCATAGCCAAGACCCATAAAGTAGTCCCAGTGCCATATTTAGGACATGTAAGACAGTCTGGCTGCAAAAACAGCAAGTCCACATGTTCTTTTACAAGCACTCCAGTCAACTCCATCCCTTTCCTTGACTTTTCTCTTCTACAAGAAGGCAGTTTGGAACTGGAGGGATGGCTCAGTGGTTAAGAGCACTTACTGATCTTCCTGCTCTCCCAGGGACTGGAGTTCCTGCAGCCCACAACCACATGTATATAACTCTGGCTCCAAGGGATTCAATGCCTTCTTCTAGCTTGGCAGGCACCTGCACTCATGTGCACATAACTGTACACATAATTAAAAATAAAATAAAGGGGTTGTGGATTTAGCTCAGTGGTAAAGCACTTGCATAGCAAGCACAAAGCCCTGGGTTTGGTCCTTAGCTCTGAAAAAATAAAATAAAATACAGGGGGCTGGAGAGATGGCTCAGTGGTTAAGAGCACTGACTGCTCTTCCAGAGGTCCTGAGTTTAATTCCCAGCAACCACATGGTGGCTCACAACCATCTGTAATGGGACCTGATGCTCTCTTCTGGTGTGTCTGAAGACAGCTACAGTGTATTTATATGTAATAAATAAATCTGTTAAAAAAAATAAAATAAAACCAGGTGTGCTGGTGTACATCTTTAATTCCAGCATTCAGAAGGCAGAAGCAGGCAGAGGTCTGTGAGTCTGAGGTCAGCCTGGTCTACACAGAGAGCTCCAGACCAGCCAAGGATATACAGTGAGACCCTATATCAGAAAAATCTTGACATTGGAGAGGGAGCCTTGGTTTTCTCACCCCGTGGCATGTATAACTACTGATCTTACTGAGATGTCTCAGGGCTCCAGGAAGTAACACGCACAGTCAGTGTTTGTGCAGATGAAGAAGCGACAAGGGCCTGGCCATGGGAACCTCTGCCTTCCCTGATGTTCCTAGGGTGTTAGCACTTCCAGAAGCTTGCGTCAGTGTCTCAGAATTGAAGTGCCTTTTATTTGCTCTGCCTCAGGCCCATTAATGCTCCAGAAGCCATCTGCTTGTACTTGGGACTAATTTATTTTCAGTCCATACCCTGAGCCCACTCTTACAAATGAAGTCTTTCTGACACCTGGAATATTCACCAATAAAGCACCTGAATGTGGCGCAGGGACTCAGTCCAGCTGAATCGAGTGGCAGCAACAGGTGCCCAGAACCAGCAGAAGAGCCGGGCAGACTCCCAAGTACTACATTACAGCCTTCACTTGGCTCGTCCTGGCAAGATCTACAGAAAGGTTTTCATTCTTCAAAAAAAAATTAGAAAAAGAATCTCTGCTCTTGAGACTGGGGATGTAGCTCAGCTGGAAGTGTGCCTGCTTAGAATCCACAGAGTCCTGGGATTCTGAGTCCCCAGCATCAGGTAAATCGGGTATGCCAGTGCACGTCTGTAATTCCAGCACCTGGGACAAGAGGACAAGAGAATTGGAAGTTCTAGATCATCAGTCTGAGCTACGTAAGCCTGTCTCCATAATAATAACAGTGGTAATAATAATAATAATAACAACAACAAATGCCTCTTATCAAGGAAACTTCTCTCTGCAACAGAGGAGATCACTACAGAGAAACACAACCAGTCAGAATACAGAGATGTGGAGCCCAGCCCCAGTGGACACACCCACAAAGCACTCCCACACCTAAGGCTCAGGGAACATTGTCAGAGAGAGGGGTCAGAGAGATGGTGAGAGCCAGAGGATCAGGGTGTTTGTCCTGATCCTCATGTTTCCTAGTAACATCAGAAGATATACCCGTAAAACTCACCAACATAGCTGCCTAACACGAGCTGAACAAGGAGAACACCAATAGACTGCCAAAGTGAACAAGGAAAAGCCCATGAGGCCCCAACAAAGAACTATAAACAACATGGGGTGCTTCTGAGAGCAGGAGAGGCAGTCTTACACAAGAAGGAGCTCACTGACCAGTTATCCCATACAGATGCTCACTGACTAGTTATCCAGTACTAATGCTCTCCAACTGGTTATCCAGTATAGATTCTCACTGACTAGCTATCCAGTACAGATGCTCACTAACTAGTTATCCAGTACAAATGCTCTCCAACTGGTTATCCAGTACAGATGCTCAGTCCTGAGAACAAACATACAGCAAGTAACATAAAAACATATGTGTCTCTAATATACAAGTGCACATGCAATAACAATTTAATAAAAGGATATGAAAGAGATAGGAGGGGTGTAGGAAGCTTTTCAGAGACAAAAAGGGAGGGGGAGACAATGTAATTAACTATAATCCTGAAAATTAAAATAACAATAACAATGTGTGCTGTTGAGACTTAAGGACTCTGCACGAGGGTATATGTTGTAGCTTCAGATGCTGAAGTAGCTAAGGTGTGAGAATTGACCCCAGGAGTTTGAGGCTAGCCTGGGTAACATAAAAAAAAAAAAAAAACCCTGTTTCAAGGAGAGAAAGGAAAGGAGATGGGGGCACTTACTGGGACAATGAATGTGTCCTTGCAACACAAGCATAATGTGAAAAATTTAAACAGAGCGGAAGAAAAACTCACAAATATATATCTATAAACATACACACATGCATACATGTATACAAGTGTAAACAAAGCAATTTGTGCCCAATGTATACAGCGAACACACAGGACAGTAGGGAGTGCTGTGTTCCTTGACTATGGTTTGCATAATTTGATGTGCCTGTGCCCCTTCCACAAGTCGAAAGGCACATTTTTTTTAATTAGGCATAGGGGTACCTGCCTGTGATCCTAGCGCTCAGAGTCTGAGGCAGAAGAAGCATAAGTTCCAGGCTAGACTGTACTACATAGCAAAACTGTCTCTGAAAACAAAAAGAAGGAAGAAAAATAAAAAGGAAGGAAGGAGGGAAGGGAGGGGAGAAAGGGAAGAGTGGCTGGGAGAGAAGGGAAGCGGAAGTAGATAGGAAAGGGAAGAGGAGGAGATAGAGGGAGAGCGTAGGAGAGAGGGAAACAAAGTACTTTAACAGAATGATGATTTTATTTTGCTTTGTTTTGAGGGGGCGGGTGGTGGTGGTGGTGGTGATGGTGGTGGTGGTGGTGGTGATGGTGATGATGTTTGAGATAGGGTCTCTCTATATTGCTCTAGCTGTCCTGGAGCTCACTATGTAGACCAGGCTGGACTCAGACTCAGGGAGATCCTCCTGCCTGTCTCCTGAGTGCTGGAATGGTGACTTTTAAACCGGCATCTTTGTGGCTCTTTCCGGTTTTCTCCACTCGTTTGCCCATTCTGCCATGCTGCAGCCCCTCCAGCCACACCTTCTTCCAGCCCCACCATCCCCTTCACCCGGTTCTGAGTTTCTGGGAAGAATCAGGTGGGGAGTAGCTTCAGGCAGAAGTGAGGGGGAAAGATGATGCCTATAGACAGAAAGACCTGCTTCAGGACCAAGGCCAGAGCCTTGCACCCACTCCAGACCCCTCCCACCACATGTCGCTGCTACAGCTGCAGCCCAGCCCAGCCAGGCTGCCTCCTGGGCTGAGGGGTTTGTTCAGGGCCATGTGTGAAGGTGAGAGGTTCCCCCTCTCACCCTCCTCCACTGATCCTCCCTGTCCTCTGGTGGAGAACCTCACTCCCTCCAACATTGCTACAAAGTAGCTCTCTCCACCTGGCCATTTCCTCTGACTTCCTGAGGGAAGCACAGCTTTGAACCTTTGAACTCAGCCTAGGTCACAAAGCCAACCTTAGTGGTGTCCTCCTGGCCAATTCTTTTTCCACCTTAACAAAGAAGCCCCATCTGTTGCATGCCTGGTGGAGAGAGGTCAAAGGAATGTCTACTCACCCCAAACAGGGAGGAAGCCAACAGACGGAAGATGCTATCAGGTCTACCCTGGAGAGTAACTGCGTTTACTGGGGATACTTACAGGAGCGTAGTTAATTCACAGGCAGCTGTGTCACCAAAAGTCCCATCCCTAGGCACATTTTAACCCCTTATATATACTTTACAATTTCTAAGATTACGCAAACCTCGGTATGGTAGGAAAAAGTGGTGGTCAGAACCTCAGGGTAAGGTCTTGCTCTCTCCCTCTCCGGGAGGGAATGTTAACAGCCCAATTACTGCAGGCCCAGCTGTCTACTATATGATAATTCTGTTTATTCCATTTTCATGGCTACAAGCCAAGGACCCCTGTCAGCCACCGTATTCTCTTCACCTCATGGGGTGACTGGCACTGCAAATGTGGGAGAAGCAGCTGTACAGATTCTCTGTGAGGAGAGTTGTAGCTCAGGCCCTACCCTCAGGTGTGCAGGCAGTGACCTATACTACCTTCATTCTCTGACAATTCTGTCCACAGCTTGTCATCTCGACTTCTAGTCCTACACCAATGGCCCCAGTATCAGATCACAGAGAGTGTGGCCAAGGGCTAACCACAAAATCCACACAGACACTTCATAACTCAGCTCTTTTCTAGAACTTCCTTCGAAAAACAAAAGAAAAACCAAGAAGAGTCAGGTCTTCAAGAAGTTGCAAAGCAAGGGGATTCTCTGCAAAAACATAAAATATCTGTAACAGATTAAATTATACTTCCAAAAAGCAACATATTGAGGGGGCTGGAGAGAAGGCTCGGCAGTTAAGAGCCTGCCCTGCTTCTCCAGAAGATCCTAGCTCAGTTCCCAGCACCCAGACTAGGTGGCTTACAACCCTCTGTAACTCCAGTCTCAGGGATCCAGTTCCCTTTTCTGGCCTCCATGGGCATCAGGCACACATTCGAAGCACATCCAGGCGAAATACTTAAGCACATGAAATAAAGATAAATGTTTAAAAAGCATTGAAATCCTACCAGCAGTCTCTGAGAACATAGGGTGTTTACAGATGTAAGTCAAGTGGAGGTCATACTGAAGGAGGGTCCTTAATCTGACTGTGTCCTTGTAAGAAAGACTGGAAGCCCTAACTGAGGAGCAGCGAGCAGCAGGAAGCTGATGAGTGCGGGAGAAGAGAGAGTTGGTTTTCTTCAAAGGTACCACCCCTGGTAGGTCTACCACACAATGATAAATGGCTCTGCACCCAGAAGACAATGCAAAGTGGATTAGGGTTTTTTTCTATTTTTTAAAGATTTGTTTATTTTGTTTTATGTATATGAGGGTTTTGCCTACATGTATGTATGTATGCCGCATGCGTGTCAGGTGCCCAAGGAGGTCATATCAGCTGAGTATAAATATATTGTATAAAATTCTCAAAGAATTAATAAACATATTTTTTAAAAGAAGAGAGCATCTTGGCAAGGTGTCACATGCCTATGGTCCCATTACTTTGGAGGCTGGGGCAAGACAATCATAAGTTTGAAACCACCTTGGGCTACAAAATGAGACTCTGTCCTAAACGAATAAATAAATCAGACTAGAGAGAGGCAGTTCAGTGTTTGCCTTACAAGCATGGGGACTTGCGTTTGGCACCTTGAAACCCACATTTAAACAGCTGGGTAGGGGTGGGAGAGATGGCTCAGTGGTTAAGAGTGGTTGCTGCTCTTCCAGAGAAATGTCATTGGGAAAACCAGTTGCTTTCAGATTGGATTTATGACCTGCTCCATAGGAAGGAACTCATAGATGATACTGTAAACCTGGCCACAAACCTGTAGCTGGGGAAGTCATAGAAGCTAGGAGAACCCTACCACTGCTGTTTTGCTAAGTGGATACACAGTAGCAAGCTGACTTCTAAATAGTATCTTTATACCCATAGGTTAGGATAGCTCTTGGTCTTGAGAGAAGCTTCTCTGTACAGCAGACAACAGTTAATGTAGATATTCACAACTGGCCAAAGTATGAGAATAGTGACTATGGAGTGGTCAGACCTACATAAAACACACACAGCGGGGTTGGGGATTTAGCTCAGTGGTAGAGCGCTTGCCTAGCAAGCACAAGGCCCTGGGTTCGGTCCCCAGCTCCGAAAAAAAGAAAAGGAAAAAACACACACACACACAGCACACAGATCACAGCACACAGTGCACGCACATGCACACACACACACACACACACACACACACACACACACACACACACACACCAATGCTCAGGGGGAGGAGACAGAAAGAATGTAAGAACCAGACGCTAGGGAGGAGGTCTGTGGAATGCTGTCTTCTAGACATAGTGTAGCCTTTGTACTCACCAGCATCCTACATCTGTGGTTACTGGCATTCATCCTGCATAGCACAGCCACCACCAAGTTACCTGTGCTCTAACCAGTAAACAACGCCCCAGCAATGCAGCATGAACTACAAATGGCCCAGGACCACATGCTGGACACCGCTGTGGCTAGCACATTCTGAGAAAAGACTGGTAACAAAGTCGCCCATTTGTAGCATTTTCCTCACGCTCTGTAAGTCAGCCAAACAAGGCGAGACTTAAGGGAAGTCATTTATTTGGTCTATTGTTGGAGTCTCATTTGGGGTAAATATATGTCCAGGTCCCCCCTATAAAATTTACACAACGCTTATGTCTGACTATTCAGGGGTGTGTGTGTGTGTGTGTGTGTGTGTGTGTGTGTGTGTGTGTGTTAACAGTTGCAATTTATCGTCCTCTAGGACAGCCTGGGGCTACATCATGATGCCATGATTCTAAACAAAAAGAATACCATGAGGATACCATGCTGCACGAGGATTTCCGAGGCCAACAGTAGAAAATGAAGGAGAGAGTAGTGTAATCTGTAATCTGTAATCTGTAAATATTTGTTCTGTACCAGAAGATGAGTGGAAATGAAGAGGAAGCTGGGAACAAATGGGATGCCAGGACCAAGGAAAGCCTTTCTGCCCCAGATCCAATTTGGGAGGCTTTCTGTATCCCGTTGGCTGTTTTTTATCAGTGCCTCGGGCTTGCAAGGTCAGCATTATACCAGCTAAGATCATTCCCCAACCACACACGGTAGCTTTTAAGAAAAAACATTTATTACTTATTTGTTTGTTTACTCATTTATTTATTTTGTTTGAGTGTGCATGCATGAAGACAACATACAGAGGTTAATTCTCCCCTTCCTCTGTGGGGGATCTGGGTTTGAACTCAGGTCATCGGGTCTGGCAGCAAGCACCTTCACTCACTGAACCATCTCACTGACCTCTTCTGTAACTTTTATCAAGAAATTTCTGAAGACAACCTTCCAGTCCCTGAGAACTGCCAAATAAAAAGGGTTGATCTGGGGTTGGGGATTTAGCTCAGTGGTAGAGCGCTTGCCTAGGAAGCGCAAGGCCCTGGGTTCGGTCCCCAGCTCCGAAAAAAAGAACCAAAAAAAAAAAAAAAAAAAAAAAGGGTTGATCCAGACAATCTTCTTGGTGATTTTAATCACAAGAAAATAAAGCTGAAATTTAAGATAAAAATAAGTGTGGAAGGTCGAAGCAGAAGAATTGCCAAAATTTCAAGGTGAGTCTGGGCTACAGAATGAGACCCTTTCTCACATGAGAGGGGGAGGAAGGAAAGAAGGGGGGGAGGGAAAGAAGGAAGGAAGGAAAAAAATGAAAAAAGAGAAGGAAATGTTTTTGTTTAAACTAGCACCTTGAGAAGGTGCTGGATAGAACTGGAAGGATGGCTCAGCAGTTAAGAGCACCGGTTGCTCATCTGGAGGACCTAGACTCAATCCCCAGCACCCACGTGAAGCCTCAAAGCCACCAGTGATTCCAGTTCCAGGAGATCTGATGCCCTCTTCTAGCCTCAGGCACACATGATACATGGACATCCATGCAGACAAATACTCATCCACATAAAACAATAGAATAACTTCTTTAAAAGAACAAAGTTCTGGAGTCAGCAACAGCAGGTGGCTGGGATGTGGAGGGATCAAAGTAGGGTAATAACCCTCTCGCTTTGCAAACAAAATCTCTCTAGCCTTCTATTAAAAGAAGGGGAAGAGGGGAGGGAAGATGACCTGTCCAATGTAGGTGAGGGAGCACTCTTGGGTGAGGGAGCACTCTCAGGTAAGGGAGCACTCTCAGGAGAGGGAGCACTCTCAGGTGAGGGAACACTCTCAGGAGAGGGAGCACTCTCAGGTAAGGGAGCACTCTCAGGCGAGGGAGCACTCTCAGGCGAGGGAGCACTCTCAGGCGAGGGAGCACTCTCAGGCGAGGGAGCACTCTCAGGAGAGGGAGCACTCTCAGGTGAGGGAGCACTCTCAGGAGAGAGAGCACTCTCAGGCGAGGGAGCACTCTCAGGTGAGGGAGCACTCTCAGGAGAGGGAGCACTCTCAGGCGAGGGAGCACTCTCAGGTGAGGGAGAACTCTCAGGAGAGGGAGCACTCTCAGGAGAGGGAGCACTCTCAGGAGAGGGAGCACTCTCAGGCGAGGGAGAACTCTCAGGTGCGGGAGCACTCTCAGGCGAGGGAGACTCTCAGGCGAGGGAGCACTCTCAGGAGAGGGAGCATTCTCAGGAGAGGGAGCACTCTCAGGCGAGGGAGCACTCTCAGGCGAGGGAGCACTCTCAGGTGAGGGAGCACTCTCAGGAGAGGGAGCACTCTCAGGCGAGGGAGCACTCTCAGGTGAGGGAGAACTCTCAGGAGAGGGAGCACTCTCAGGTGAGGGAGAACTCTCAGGAGAGGGAGCACTCTCAGGAGAGGGAGCACTCTCAGGTGCAGGAGCACTCTCAGGCGAGGGAGCACTCTCAGGCGAGGGAGCACTCTCAGGAGAGGGAGCATTCTCAGGAGAGGGAGCACTCTCAGGCGAGGGAGCACTCTCAGGCGAGGGAGCACTCTCAGGCGAGGGAGCGCTCTCAGGCGAGGGAGCACTCTCAGGCGAGGGAGCACTCTCCTAGGATCCTGTTCCATTATGCTGCACACTTTTGTATGCACATAAAAACCCAGGCAGCAATGTCCCACTAGTGACTTTCTGCTCTACCTGGCAGACCCTTCCTAACTTGAAAGCGGCACCACAGCATTTTAATTAACAAGTCTCGACTCTATCCCACCATACATTTGTTTAACTGCTCCACGCACTAAGCAGGTGCCTTCAGGGAAGAAGAATTTTAAGAGCAGGGGGTGGAGGGAAGCCGCTGGAGGGTGTCAGCTGAGCAGGTGTGAGCTACTTAGTCACCCGTGAATGCATAAATCTTTGGAATTAATTTCACCGATGGTTCGTTTCTCACTAATGTTTTCCTGGCCATAAAGTATGTCATACTCCATTCCCCTGCAGCCCAGGGATAGAAGAGTGGCACATTCTCAGAGACAACTGGACTCACGGTCGGCATCAGTGCATTCTCAGAGATCATTGCAAGGAAGGGAATGACTATTGAGAGCAGGCAGTTAAAGATCAAAGGCCTGTCGGGACAGAGAGATAGCTCAGCAGACAAAGATGCTCCTCTCCAAGCCCCAGAACCTACGTGGTAGAGGAAGAGAACCAATCCTGCAAGCAGTTCCCTCACCTCCACACGTGTGCCATGGCACGAGTACACACACATACCCAAACACACACATACACACACAATAAGTAGATGTGATAAAAATGGTTTTTAGGGGCTGGAGAGAGACGTCTCAGCAGTTAAGAGCACTGATTGCTCTTCCAGAGGTCCTGGGTTCAATTCCCAGAAATGGCATGACGGCTCACACCCATTGGTGATGAGATTCCGTTTCTGGTGTGTCTGAAGACAGCTGCAGTGAACTCATCTACGTTAAAAAAAATAATTTTAAAAACGGTTTTTTTAAAGAGCTGCTTCTAAAGCTTGAGACATCAATGCAAGCCCCATCAACCTGGAGCTGGCAAGCCAAGGGCTGCCGCCCTGTCTCGTCAGTGCCTGTGGAGGAAGAGAACTGGTGTATCCCAGGATGTCAGTGTGGCATTAACCAAAGCCAAGGGGGAAAGGTTTAGGAAGTATCAAGTGCTGGGCGGTACTGGAGATGTAGCATAGTAGCGTGTTAGCCTAGCATATGTGAAACCTGGGGATACCCGCCCCAGTACCCTAAAACTGAGCATAGTGGTCCACACCACGTACTCCTAGCACTTGGGAGACAGAGGTAAGAAAAGTGGGAGTTCAGAATCTTCCTCAGCTCCACATCAAGTTCAAGCCAGGCTATACTAAATGAGACCTGTCTCGTCAGAAAAATTATCAATGTTGAACTCATACTGCTTTAAAGTCTGGTTAAAATTAGAGACGTGGGTTGGCAAGATGGCTTAGCAGGTAAAAGCCTGACAGCTGAGCTCAAGCCCTAAAACGGTGGAAGAAGAGAACCGATGTCTTAAGTTTTCCTTTGAGTCCATGTGTGTATGTGTGTTCACATTAATAAAAGCAAATAAAATTAATGATTTTTTTTTCAAAAACAAAGAAAGGGGGTTGGGGATTTAGCTCAGTTGTAGAGCGCTTGCCTAGGAAGCACAAGGCCCTGGGTTCGGTCCCCAGCTCAAAAAAAAAAAAAAAAAAAAAAAAAAAAAAAAAAAAAAAAAAAAACAAAGAAAGAAGCTAGGGGTTGTGCTGTCCTGTGTCTTCTTCTCGATCGGGTTACTCAACCCATTGCCCCATTGCATTGTGTGTGCACACACATGCGCGTGCGCGTACACAGACACAGACACACACACACACACACACACACACACACAGGGAAGGGGGGGATAGATTCAGAACCCATTCAGTCTTTTGAGGAGAACAAAGGCTATTTAATTTAAATCTTGGGAGGGAGGGATTGAATAGGGTCCATTGCTATTGGGGTGAGTGTGTATCACTGGCCCAGGGCTGGGGATGCCTCATTTGCATGGAGGAATTCCAGGTGCTGCTGGACTGCACCTCATAAGAGGAAAGGACCTTTAACCTGGCTACTAGTTACCTGACCTCCTCTGGTGAGGCAAGGGTCAGGGGCATAGGGCTTCATGCACTGGAACACGCAGGGCAGGGGAGGCATCCATCCAACTCCTGCCAATCTCAGGACCAGATTTCTGGGGTTTGGGCATGCCTCAACCCGGTTCTTGTTCCAGGCCTGTTCCTTCCAGTCCCATGGCTTCCTGGCCCCACAGGGCTGGAGAGATGGCTCAGTGGTTAAGAACATTTATTGCTCTTGCAGAGGACCTGGGCTTAATTCCTAGCATCCGCATGGTGGCTCACAGTTGTTTATAACTGCAGTTCCAGGGGATCCAACTGATACACACACGTAGAGCACATACATGCATGAAGGCAAAACAACCTTACACCTAAAATAAAGATAAATAAGTCTAAGAGAAGAAAGAGAGAAGGTGTCGTGGAGCAGACCCAAGGGCAGCAGAGGAACTGACAGAACCTAAATTTGTTCATTCATTCTTGCTTTTATCCGTCCTTCAACAAGTACCCTACTGATTCCAGTCCTGCATCAGGAGAAATGAAGACATGGAGCATACAGTAATGCACCACACGACAGGCAGCTGCACACGTGTACAGTTTACCCTTAAAGGCTAAGGCAGAGAGACTGGGGATGGATGATGAATGGAGAACCTGCCTTCCTAGTCCGTGTGTATGGCTGAGTTTGATTGACAGCCTGACCAAACCAGGCATGATGGCTCACACCTGCACCATCAGCACTGAGGAGATGCAAGGGGAAGAAGGTCAGAAGTTCATGATCATCCTCAGTGACACAGAGGCTATCACGGGCTACATGAGACCCTGATAGAGGCTATCACGGGCTACATGAGACCCTGATAGAGGCTATCATGGGCTACATGGCACCCTGTCTCAAAAAAATTTAAAATGGAGCTGAAAACTTATCACCCAGTGGTATGGTGGCTGCCACACGACCAACTGCTGAAACTGTTTAAAAATGTGTGAGACACAAACGCTTGGTGACACAGGCTTACAATTCCAGCCCTCAGAAAGAAAAGGCAGTCGCTCCCTGAGTTCGAGACCCTCTGTGTGGGGGCTGTGTGGAATAGGCAGGCTCACTAAAATGGTTCAGGGAGAAAGCCAGTCTCCCCCAGAAAAATTAATTAGTAATAAGGTTGAGAGTGATAGTGGAAGACACCAAACATCTACCTCTGGCCTCCACACACAGAGACATACGCAAGATAGAAGATGGATGAGTGGGTGGATGGATGGATGGATGGATGGATGGATGGATGGATGGGTGGATGGATGGATCGATGGATGGATTGATGGATGGATCGATGGATCGATGGATCGATGGATCGATGGATAGATGGGTGGATGGATCGATGGACCGATGGATGGATCAATGGATGGATCAATGGATAGAATATAATAGCACAGTTCATAATAGTTAATAATAGTAGTGATAAGAATAGTTATGGTTTTACTTATATATTCACCATGCTACAATTTTAATCATCTTAGTCATAAAAATAGTTCGCTCTAAAACTGTGCCCTACTGACCACAGGCTCTCATGCCCTGTGTTTACCATGTCTCCTAATAGCAGCAAGAGGCAACAGCAAGAGGCTAGTCTTGTAGCTCCATCGGTTAAATGTTTCTCTCGTATGCAATGCCATGTGAGGCCTTTGCTCCAATCACATCTGTGAACTTCCCAGTGGTCAATGCCAGTCCCATAGCCAAATTCACCAGTAACAGATCAGGCAATGCACTCTGCACAGCTGGAGGGAGAGGGATGTGGTCCCTTAATGGAGGATCATCCAAACTGCAGGTCCATGTGATTCCCAGGTCTGAGGTTAGGAGGTTTCACGGGCACCTTGCTAATCCCAGTGACATCTGTAGACTTCACACCCACTGTGGAGCTGCAGAGTATGCGACTTTCACATGATTCACTTACCTGCTTCATATGCACATGGAGAGTTTGATCCCCACCCCACCCCAGGAACGCTCCCACCTGAGTGAGAGTTAGGTAGAAGAAGAAAGACACAACGGGAGAAATAAGAAGCAAGATGGTGCGTGGTGAGGGAGGGCCGAGGAAGGTAGCTGTGACACAGGCAGGTACCAGGTGGAACACTTGTGGCTGCACCCATTTTCCACCTCAGCTGCCCATCCTCATGCACCATCCATGTGGCTCCTCTCTGTCCTGTTTGATGTCCCTGCCTCCTCCAGCACGATCAACCCACTGCGCAATCGCCTCTGTTCCCAGGTCCTTGCTTCATCTTCTCCTGCATCAATGGCCTTTGTTATTTTTATGGTGCCCCAATCTTCCACCCAAATCTGAACTTGGCCTAACGCTGCTTATCTTCTGAGATCAGATGACGCCAGGCACCTTCAAGGTAATAGATCTGTTGACTAACTCTGGTGTTTCTCCATATACGGAGCACCTGTATGATACACTGTGGTCCTTCCTGAACATTCAGAATCCAAAGATTTATCGCAGAGTGAGGTGACCCACACCAGAGTGAGGTGACCCACACCAGAGTGAGGTGACCCATCCCAGAGTGAGGTGACCCACCCCAGAGCGAGGTGACCTATCCCAGAGTGAGGTGACCCACACCAGAGTGAGGTGACCTATCCCAGAGCGAGGTGACCCACCCTAGAGTGAGGTGACCCATGCCAGAGTGAGGTGACCCATCCCAGAGCGAGGTGACCCACCCCAGAGCGAGGTGACCTATCCCAGAGTGAGGTGACCCACACCAGAGTGAGGTGACCCACACCAGAGTGAGGTGACCTATCCCAGAGTGAGGTGACCCACCCCAGAGTGAGGTGACCCACACCAGAGTGAGGTGACCCATTCCAGAGTGAGGTGACCCATCCCAGAGTGAGGTGACCCATGCCAGAGTGAGGTGGCCCATTCTAGAGCGAGGTGACCACCCTAGAGTGAGGTGACCCATCCCAGAGTGAGGTGACCCACCCCAGAGCGAGGTGACCTATCCCAGAGTGAGGTGACCCACACCAGAGTGAGGTGACCCACACCAGAGTGAGGTGACCCACACCAGAGTGAGGTGACCCATGCCAGAGTGAGGTGACCCACCCTAGAGTGAGGTGACCCATGCCAGAGTGAGGTGACCCACACCAGAGTGAGGTGACCTATCCCAGAGCGAGGTGACCCACCCTAGAGTGAGGTGACCCATGCCAGAGTGAGGTGACCCATCCCAGAGTGAGGTGACCCACCCCAGAGCGAGGTGACCTATCCCAGAGTGAGGTGACCCACCCAGAGTGAGGTGACCCACACCAGAGTGAGGTGACCCACACCAGAGTGAGGTGACCTATCCCAGAGTGAGGTGACCCACCCCAGAGTGAGGTGACCCACACCAGAGTGAGGTGACCCATTCCAGAGTGAGGTGACCCATCCCAGAGTGAGGTGACCCATCCCAGAGTGAGGTGGCCCATTCTAGAGCGAGGTGACCACCCTAGAGTGAGGTGACCCATCCCAGAGTGAGGTGACCCATCCCAGAGTGAGGTGACCCACCCCAGAGTGGGGTGACCCACACCAGAGTGGGGTGACCCACCCAGATCGAGGAGACCCACATGACAAGCACCATTTCCTTCACTTAGGAAAACTCGAGTAGAAGCAAACTGAGGAGCAACAACTCGGCAGTTGTTTAACTTTATAGTAGAAGATAATGTTGGAGGGCCAGCAGGAGGGCTCAGCGGGGGAAAAGCATTTGCCATGCAAGCCTGATAGCCTGAGTTCTATATCTGAAAACCACCGTGGAAGGAGAGAACCAACTCCTATAAATTGACCTCTGACCTCACATGTGGCATGTGGCATGCATGTGCCTGTACTCATAAATCATAGATTTATATAATATTCTATGTATTATTCATATAATTGTACTTATATATTATATTAAATAACAAATACACATATATGTGTGTATATATATATCACTAATAAATAAAATTATTTAGAGACTGGTCTCTAGGCATCTAATCCCAGATCCCAGAGGCAGAAGCTCAAGGCCATCCTCAGCTACATAGCAAATGTGGGGCCAGTCTGAACTACAAGAGACACAATCTGAAAAACAAACGTTAAAATGGGGGCCGAGTAGAGAGGTCAGTTGGTACAGCGCTTCCTTTGCGAGCATGAAGACCTGACCTTGAACCGCAGTGCCTACATAAAAGCTGGGTGCTGTGACACACGCTTGTAACCCAGCTCTGGGGAACTGGATCTTTGCCAACCCGGCCTACGCAGAGAGCTGCAGGTCAGTGAGAGGCTGCCGGGGCCAGTAGGATGGCTCCACAGGGAAAGGTGCTTGCCCCAAGCCTGCCAAGCTGAGCTAGCTCCAAGTCCCATGTGGTAGAAAGAGAAAGCCGGCCCTCACAAGTTTCCTGGTTTCCACACTCGTGTGCTGACCTGTGGGCATGACTGCACCTGCAGGTACATGCACAGGCCGTCTGCGTGCAAGGAATGCGATGAACAATTGTGGTGGGGATTGCAGAGACGGCTCAGCAACTGAGAGCATCTGCCCTTCTAGAAGAGGACCTGGACTCAGTCCCTGGCACCCACACGGTGACTCCATCTGTAACTCCAATTGCTGGGGCCCAGCCGCTCTTCTGGCCTCTGCAGACACCAGGCACACGTGCAGTGCCTGTACAGGCAAAACATTCATATGCATATGCATAAAATAAAAATAACTTTAAAGATGTTAAGGCCCCGTTTTCTTGTGTGTACATCACCCCCACCTTCTAGGACCATCACCAGTTCTGGGTAGAGGAAAAGACCCAGGAGCTCCAAAGCCACCAGAAGAGAAGGGACCATCCTGTGTACAGCTAAGAGATGTTCGTTTCTACAATATTTCCAAGGAACAGTTTGCACAGGCAGCGGCAGAGGCAAAGGCAGGGGGATCTCTGTGAGTTTTGAGGTCAGCCTAGTCTTCAGAATGAGTTCCAGGACAGCCGAGGATACACAGAGAAAGCCTGTCTGGGAGAAACACACAGAAGATGGAGAAAGATAAGAACAGAAAAAGAAAACAAAAGAAAAAGAAAAGGGAAGGAAAGAAAAAATAGAACAGAACAGAACAGAACAGAACAGAACAGAACAGAACAGAACAGAACAGAAAAAAGTTTGTTTTCCCTTTCAAGTGTGTGCACTGGAAAGCAAGCAGCAACAAGCTGCCCAGTGGGAACAGGTTCAGACCCGCTTGCTGCCTTGTAACCTATTTACATGTAACAGATCTGTCCCACTTCCACCAGCCTAGAGGACAAAACCAGGGCGCAGCCCTCCTTAATATTCAACCGAAAGGGCTCTGGGAGTATAAACTGGTTCAGCCTCTGCGGAGGGAATGGCAGAGTCCCCTCCCCAAGTGTGAAGCAGACTTCCTGTTTACTCCTGGATCCCGCTACCAGAAGCCTGAGCTGCAGAGATGCTCCCACAGATCGGAGAGCGCTAAGTGCACGAGCTGGGTCGGTGGCAGTGCCTGCTGAGGAAGCGTGTGGACTTGAGTTGGGATCCCCAGGGCCCACATAAAACCAGGTGCTCCTGTAACCGCGGCCCTGGGGAGCCACTAGAAACAGGTAGACAGATCCTGGAGCTCACCGACGGGACAGCCTAGGCAAGCAGTGAGCTCCTGGTTTCCTGAGAGACTCTGGATCAAAAACAGTGTGGAGAGTGATTGAGAATGTTGATCTTTAGCCTCCACTGTCACCCGGCAGCACACAGATGGTGGGGGGTGGGGAAGACAGACAGTGACCTCTGACCTCTCCACGCGTCTGTTTCTACCTCCCGAGTGCTAGGATTACCTCTGTTCACCAGCGTGTTCAACCTCAAAGTGATATCCATCTTGTGGGTAATGCTCGTGATTCCAACGGCTGGGAGGAGGAGGCAGACGATCTGGTGTTCAATATTATCATCAGCCACATGGTTAGTTCAAGGGCAGCCTCAGCTGCAAGAGACTGCCTCAAACAAATAGGGTCAACAAGAAGACTCAGCAGGGAAGGGTGCTTGCTGCCAAACTCCACAACCTGAGCTCAACTCCCTGACCCCACAGAGTGGAGAGGACCAAATTCCGCAAGTCGCTCTCTGAGTACCACACAAGTGCTGTGGTGTGTGTACCCATACATACATATATACATGTATACATACACACATACATGGTACATACATACACACATGCATGCATACATACACACATACATACATGCATACATACACACATACATACACACATACATACATGCATACATACACACACATATAAACATGCATACATACACACATACATGTATGCATACATACACACACATATAAACATGCATACATACACACATCCATGCATACATACACACATACATGCATGCATACACACATACATGGTACATACATACACACATGCATACATACATGCATACATACATACACACACATACATGCATACATACACGCATACATACACACATACATGCATGCATACACACATACATGGTACATACATACACACATGCATACATACATGCATACATACATACACACACATACATGCATACATACACGCATACATACACACATACATGCATGAATACATGCATGCATACACACATACATACATGCATACATACACATACATATAAACATGCATACATACACACATACATACATACATACATACATACATGCATACATACATAGCAAAGAAATGTTAAAAGTCTTCCTCTGTGCTCTTCCTTCAGCTTCTCTTCTGCTTTATCTGTTCCCCACTAATGTCACTGCACTGAGATATGATTTAAAAACTTACATTTTAAAAAATTACTAAAAAGGGGGACAAGATGGCTCAGGGGGTAAAGGAGTTTGCTGCCAAGCCTGATAGCCTGAGTTCAGTCCCCAGAACACAGGAAGTTGTCCTTACATGGACTGTGGCAATTGCAAGAATAGATGTACATCGCCTGGCACGGTGGGCGTGACTTTAATCCTGGCACTCGAGAAACAAAGGCAAGCGGGCCTGCACAGCCAGTTCCAGCATAGCTAGGGCTAGAGAGACCCTGACTCAAAAACAAAAACAAAAAAACAAACAAAAAACAAAAACAACAACAAAACCACGTTCGCACACATGAAATAACTAAATACTAAAGCCATTCACTAATTAAAAACAAATTGGTAAACAAAAACAACTTGTCCCATCAGGGTACATACACTGGAAATCCCGGCACTCTGTAGGCTGAGGCAGGAGGACCAAATTTCCAAGGCCAATCTTGGCTGCATAATGAGTTCAAGACCAGCCTGGAAATAAACTCACCCCAAAAGAAAAACATACATACCCTATCCATACCCCATATGTACAGCTATGTGACTATGTCTCACTCTATACATTTTTCGTAACTACATCTATCTAGTGTGTGTTTTTAAGTATACATCTGCATAAATGTATGCCTACAGCTATAACTACCCTCGTCAACCCCCACCCAAATTGCCACCTGTGACTACACCTGTACCCACACACACAGACACACACACATGACAGTCAGCAAAGGAAAATGTCATTGAGAAAAAAAGGAAAAAAGAAACGTTGACATTGTTGGGTATTCTTTTTTAAGATTCTATTTTATTCAGTCCTGTTGTGGACATGGCTGTGGTGGTTCAAATGAGACTCCTTTTTTTTTTTCCAGAGCTGGGGACCGAACCCAGGGCCTTGCGCTTGCTAGGCAAGCGCTCTACCACTGAGCTAAATCCCCAACAACCGCCCCCATAGACTCCTATGTTTGAATTCTTCGTCCCAGTTGAAGGAACTGTTTGGGAAGGATTAGGAGGTGTGGCTTTGGTGGAGGCGTGTCACTGATCATCCCACCATGATGATCACGGTCATGGACAAAGCCTCTGAAACTGTAAGCCAGCCCGCAATGACGTGATTTCCTTTAAAAGCTGCCTTGGTCGTGGTATGTCCTCACAGCAATAAGTGGCCTTAAGGCAATGACACATATGTAGCAATCAGAGGACCACTCAGAGGAGGCAACCTGCACCTTCCACCATCCATGTGGGCGCCCGACGCTGTAGATGTTTTACAGACAGGTTCTCATGAGGTACACAGACATACATGCGAGCAAAACACCTACAATCATAAAATAAAAATACACAAGTATTTTTTTTAAAGGGAGATGGTATGAGGAAGACCAGACAGCATAGACCCTCCTTGAAAGACTAGGAATTCTGGGAATGACCCCCTAACCATGCTTACCTGCTGGAGGAGGATGGCCCAGGAGTAGATGGGAGGCATTACCCTGGTCTTGGTTAGGGATTCTATTGCTGTGATAAAACACCACGGTCAAATCAACTCAGCAGGGGAAGGCTTATGTCATCATCCAGGGGAGTCAGAACAGGAGTTCAAGGCAGGGGCCTGGAGGCAGGAGCTGATACAGAGGCCGTGGAGGGGTGCTACTCACTGGCTTGCTCTTGGTGCCTAACTCAGCCTGCTTTCTAAGTCCAGGAATTCTTACAGTGAGTGACATCACTCATTATCAAGACTGTCCCACAGAGAGGTTCTCAAGGGAGGTTCCCCTTCTAGTTTGTGAAGTCAAGTTGACATAAAACCAGCCAGGGCCCACCACAGTGAGTTTCCAGGGCTAACAAACCTAGTACCACAGTGGTTCAAAGCTCTAGAGGCAGGAACTCCACAAGACTAAGGCTGGCAATCCTTCCTGTGCCTCTCTTCTGGCTTCTAACAACTTGGCAGTTGTCTTAGTTAGGGTTTCTATTGCTACATGAAACACCATGACCGAAAAGCAAGTTGGGGAAGAAAGGGTTGTTATGATTACACTTCCACATCATAAGTCCATCACTGAAGAAAACCAGGGCTGGAACCTGGAGGCAGGAGCTAATGCAGAGGCCATGGAAGGGTGCTGCTTACTGACTTGCTTTCCCCTGGCTTGCTCGGCTTGCTTTCTTATAGAACCTATGACCACCAGCTCAGCGATGGCCCCGCCCACTATGGGCTGGGCCCTCCCCTATCAAATCAATCAGTCACTAAATAGGAAGTGCACTACAGGCTGGCCCACAGCCAGATCTTAAGAAAGCATTTTCTTAACGGAGGTTCTCTCCTCTCAAATGACTACGTTCTGTGTCAAGCTGAGGTAAGTCTAGCCAGCAGTCAAGGCCATTCCTTGGCCTATTGAGGCATCACCTCCACCTTTGCTGAGGTGTCCATCTCCGTCCAAACTGCCCCTACACAAACCATGTTGGGTTAGGGCTGGCCCATGACCTCATCTCCAGTTGGTCATCTGTCAGACCCTATTTTCTAAGGTCGTACTGACAGGCACAGGGGCTGAAGGTTTGGCCTCATTAAAGGAGACACTATCCTCTCCCCAGTGTCTCCAGCCCCACACAGGTCAGCAGGGAAAGCCCGGCCCAGACCTGCAGGTGCTTCTGCAGATAGAAGTCCCTGGGGGCAGGGAAGACAAAGGGCAGGCTGTGGGTGACACCTGCTAGGGCTTCTAAAAGTGTAAGGAAGAGTCTCTCTGCTGATCTTACAGAACAGAACAGACTCAGGGATATCTGCAGCTGCCTCAAATCACACTGGGAAGAGAGCTCCAAATCAACTCTCCATTAACCAAAGTGGGTCCCACTGCTGCCTTGGCAAAGCAGAGAGATAGCCAGTCATGGCCACGATGGGGGCAGTGTCAAGCGCTCCAGGCATCCTTCCGTCTCCCAGCACCAATCGGCAACCAGCCCTGGACAGGACAATGATTCTTACCTGAAATAAATGGGGAGTGCAAAGGAGCGTGCTCCACCTTAGAGACAAGGTGTTCCTGTTTTCCCAGGAGGCAGGATCTCCCGGGATCCTGGAACTCCATCACCCAAATGAGAAGGGTACCAGCCGAAGCAGGACAGTGGGAGCCTCTGGCTCCGTGAGAGCAGGGTGGGGTTGGTTATCTATTTTATTTCACCAGTGAAACATGGCAGGACTTGAGCAGAATTACTGGAGTGGACCAGGCAGGGTAGTGTATGCCTGAAGTCGAAGATGCCCAAGGCTCACTGGGGAAGTTGCTCAACTCCAGGAGTTTGGGGTCAGCCTGAGCAACAGAAAAAGAGCATGTCTCTTACAGTAAAAATTACAGTAAAGGCTGGGCATGGTGGCTCGCACCTGTAATCTCCTGACACAGGGAAGGAGGATTCCTGTGAGTTCAAGGCCAATCTTGGCAACACAGTGAGATCCTGTCTCTCATAATAAAAACGTTGTTATCTGAAAGAAAACATGACTAAGTCATTGAACAGGCTTTCCCTCCAGTCCCATGAGGTAATCAGTTCACTTTCTGCCTCTTTCCACACTATTCTGATGTTTGCTTGGGGCTGGTTGTTGTTGTTGTGTTTTGTTGAGGGTTTTTTGGGATTTTGCTTTTGTTTTATTGTTGTCATTGGTGGTGTTGGTGGTGGTGGTCTGGTTTGGGGGGGTTTTTTTTGAAGTTTTTTGCAGCTAGGAGGAGTGCACTTAGGACCTCGGACATATTGGTCAAGAACTGTCATGCCACCCAAGTACCTGTCACTGAAATACATCCTCCCCAGCACGTTTGTGTTTAAGCCAGGGTCTTGCTATATCTCAAGACTGAGGGGTCACATGCGTCCCACCACACCCCTTCAAGCTATCCTTTATGTGCACAGTAAATCCACAGGTCAAGTGTAGCGGCACATGCCTGTAATGTCAGTATTTGGGAGTCGGAACTATGAGATCAAGAGTTCAAAGTCACCCTCTGCTACATAAGAGAGACAGAGTCACACATAGGCACAGAGAAAGAGAGAGAGAGAGAGAGAGAGAGAGAGAGAGAGAGAGAACATGAATGAACAGGTATAATTCAACAATCTTCCTGAGTTACTTTGTTTTTGTTTTTTGGGGGGATTTTTGTTTTGTTTTGTTTTTGGAAACTGGGTCTCAGTACATGTCCCTGGCTAGCCTAGAACTTACTTTGTAGATCAGGCTGGCCTTGAACTCATTGAGTTCTGCCTGCCTTTGCTTTTTTTTTTTTTTTTTTTTTTTTTTTTTTTTTTTTGTTCTTTTTTTCGGAGCTGGGGACCGAACCCAGGGCCTTGCGCTTCCTAGGCAAGCACTCTACCACTGACCTAAATCCCCAACCCCGCCTGCCTCTGCTCTTAAGTGCTGGGACTAAAGGTGCTTACCACCATGCTCGGCATTGATTTTTTTTTTCAATTAACAATACATGGGGGGGTGCTTTATTTGGGGGGGTTGCAAGGGCAGAAGGCAGATAGGAGGGGACAGGGAGATGTACATGGTGTGAAACTCAGGACGAATCAGTGAAAAGTTTTTTAAAAATAAAAGCATTGAATTGGGAGCTTGTTTACAGTTTCAGTGAGTCCACGGTCATCGAGGAGGGGAGCGTGACAGCAGGCAGGCGTGGGCGCTGGAGATGGAGCTGAGAGTTTACTTCTGGTCTGCAGCTGTAAGCAAAGAGAAACACTGGGTCTCACCTGGCCTTTTGAAAACTCAAGACCCACCCCCAGTGACATATTCCCCCAATAAGGTCATACTTCCTAGTCCTTCTTAAACAATTCCCCCAACCAGAAACCAAGCATTCAAATAGATGACCTATGGGTACCGCCCTGGTTCATTCCTCCAGTTTCCTAGCCCAGTTCTTACTTTTTGTAAATGTTTGTTTGTTTGTTTGTTTGTTTGTTTGTTTGGGGGTGGCGGGTGCATGACTGCAGAGTACAGCTCTGAGCCAGTTCTCCCCTCTACCTGTGAATCCCAGGGACTGGGTTTGGTGGCAGATCCCTTTACCCAGTGAGTCATCTCATCTTCTCTTGCTTTTCTGTAAGGAAAAAACAAAACAAAACAAAACAAAAACAGTGTTCTTTTTCCCCTCTAGCTAATCCTTCTGTGGACGTACACACACAATGCAAACGGAGTGTTGCATAGAACACACTGAGGCCCAGGGTGACAGCTTCCTACAGCTCAGTCTACACTTTCATTTTCTTCTGTTTGCTGAGGCAGGATCACACTACTCAGTTGCTGGTTGCCGGGTAGGTCCAAGCAGCTCTTCCTCTTACCTTCCTCTGCAGAAAAGAACTCCGTCTGAACAGGCAGAAAAGACACATAGAGGTCATCTCCCATCTCCTGCCAAGAAACAACACCGGCAGCTTCTTAGGTACCCGACACCCAGAGGAACGTGAGGCCCTGGCGCCCCCTGCTGGTTGCATTCAGAATGGCTGAGAAACCGATGCAGCAGGAATGTGAGAATTTCAAGGTCTTGGTGCCTGACTACTGGTTCTGCTTGCATCCTATTCTAAGAATCATATTCCCAGGAAGGCACTTAGCTTTTCCAAAACCATCCGGGGAAGTGGCTTCACGGTACAATTGGGTAGTCTAACATATACAAGGTCCTGGGTGTAACCAACAGCACTGCACACCTTTAAGCCCAGCAGAGGCAGGCGATCTCTGTGAATTCAAGGCCAGCAAAGGTGGGGGCATTCCTCTAATGGAACAAGTTTGCACATCTAAGCTCTAGGCTAGCCGTGGCTGCAGAGAAAGACCCAGTTTCAAATAAAAACAACACAAGCCCTACTTTTCGTTTTCACACATTCCCACAAGTGCCCCCACTAACAGCTAGCTGTTGAGTATCTCAGTCACTCACTACTCTTAGAGGAAAAAAAAAAAGCCAAGGGATGGTGGTACATGCTTTTCATTCCAGCACTTGGGAGACAGGCAGGCAGGTCTCTGAGTTCGAGGACAGCCCTAGGACTACACAGAGAAACCCTGTCTTGAAAAATCAAGCAAACATCCTGAGGTCCTTCTGTTTCTTTATTGGCGCACATGGCACAGCGCGCACGTGGAGTCGGAAGACAACTTCCGGGATCCCGTCGTCTCTTCACGCTTCAGCTCCAGAGCAACTGTGGAAGCTGCCTGGCTCTTCAGGCCCCGCCTATGGTAAACAGACGTTGCGCCGGTGGCATTTACTTTAAGGATTTTAATAAAAGGGGTATCTGACAGTGGAGTTCCTTCCAATATCCTCAAAGCAGAAGGCTCGGGGCATTTCCTCAACAAACAACACAGAAAACAGCGTGAGGCTCAACTGTTGATAACGCCACCTGGAAAAAGAGCATTTCAGAGAGCGCTAGTGACGTCACCAAATAAGGAGTCGAGACCCTGTCCACAGGAAGAGCTTCATTGGCCAGTGCTGACCACAGTGTACATGCTGGGCCAGCAAGATGGCTCGTGGAGCAAAGGCACTTGCCCCCAGCCTGACAACCTGAGTTAGATCTCCACCACATGGTGGGAAGGGGGGAACCAACACCACTCGGTGTCCTTGGACTGCGGCCAGCAAGGGTGAGTACACATGCAGCACACAGTGGGGATTTTGAATGAGTGTGGCCCTACACGCCAGTAACCCTAGCACTCAGTAGGCAAAATCAGGGGAATTACCCCAAATTCAAGGCCATCCTGAGCAATAGGGCACTTTCTAGCCCAGGGTTAGTCATGGCAAGATTTTAAATAAATAGTATAGCACATCTAAACAGTCTAAATAAGTTGAGTTGTGTAATTTGAGTGAATTCTATGATACGTGCATATGTGCAACTTTTTCAAAGAGGACTTTTATTTTAAACATCTCGGGGAGGCACATCCTGTTTTATAGAACAGGCTCAGGATCAGGATCAGAGGTAAAGCCCTTGATAGAGGCCACACAGTGGCCTATTATGGATTCAAAGTCAAGTGCAGACACTCACATGAGGCCCCTGTCTGTCCTGCCATTCTGCCTCCTTTCACACCAACTCTGACCCCCTCCGAAGTGAGAGGCCTTACACTGGGGACCTTCAGAGGGAGCACAGTGAACAGAGGGGCTTGTGTGCACCTCCAGGAGACCCCGATGGCTCAAACGGAAGGCAGAAGAAGACAGGGGTTAAAACAGCTGGCCTTAAAGAGCACAGATTACTTCTTTTATTGTTGTTTGTTTGTTTTATTTTGGTTTTCAAGACGGGGTTTCTCTGTGTAGCCCTGACTGTCCTAAAACCAGCTCTGTAGACCAGACTGCCCTCAGACTCAGAGATCCTCCTGCCTCTGCCTCCCAAGCACTGGGAATAAAAGTGTGTGCCACCACCGACCCAGCTAGCTAGTTGGTTTTGAGACTAGGTCTCGTGTAACCCAAGCTGGCCTCACACCATATTTTGTCATTGCAAATGTCCTTGAACTTCTCTTACACACACACACACACACACACACACACACACACACACCACCCCAGTCCTATCCCTATGCTGATCACCTGTCTGTGCAGTGTGAGGAATGAAGCCAGGGAGTCATTTGTGGGAGGCCATCATTCTATCCACTTGAGCTCCATCCCCAGCACAACACACACACACACATTAGAAATTTGTCCTGTTTTCTCTGACTCTTGTAGCTTTTGTTTACTCCGATTTACAAGAGTCCACCAGAGAAGCCAAGATAGGTAAGACATTAATTTTCTTCTTTTATACGCTAACGGCTTTGAATTTTTTTTTTTTTTTTTTTTTTGGTTCTTTTTTTCAAGCTGGGGACTGAACCCAGGGCCTTGCGCTTCCTAGGCAAGCGCTCTACCACTGAGCTAAATCCCCAACCCCAGGGCTTTGAATTTGACTGTGACTGGTCACTGGTCTCGGCTCCCTCAGACCCCTGGGTAGAGAGGCAAGTGGTGGCTAAAGCAGAACTGGCTGGGGATGTGGTTCTGATGCAGGGCGCTCGTCTACCATACACAAGACCCTGAGGCTGAGTCTCAGCTGAGAAACAAAAAGAAGGAACGCGGCTAAGCCAGGGGTGGTGCTGCAAACCTGTAATCCCAGCACTGGAAAGCCTGAGGCAGGAGGATTGCCTCAAGTAAGAGACTAGCCTGGGCTAGAGGAGTGCCAGAGCAACAGGGCTACACGGCAAGATTCAGCCTAAGAAATAAATCCAGAGGAGACCCCAGTCGGGCCCTGGAACTTCTAGACTCGAGGTTCACAGGGTTTGAAGGAGGTGACAGGTGAGATTCAAGCATACAGAGGTGTCACCCAAGTGCTGGACGTGGGCCACAGGCCACTGTCACTTGGACTTAACTAAGTCCAAAGCAATGCCATGAGTGGGCCATGAGAAGCAGGAGGGTGCCTAGCTACTCCCCAGCTCCCAAACTCCCAGTGGATACCCAGGCACTCTGAGACCTTCACGAGGAGAGCCCTCAACTCGGTGTTGGTCACTTCCGCTGCAGGGTCACCTTTGTTCTGCCTTCATCTTAGGCTTAAAAGTTGTCTTCCAGGCTGGGGATTTAGCTCAGTGGTAGAGCCCTTACCTAGGAAGCGCAAGGCCCTGGGTTCGGTCCCCAGCTCCGGAAAAAAAGGACCAAAAAAAAAAAAAAAAAAAGTTGTCTTCCAGTAAAGACAAACTGGGCTCGTTCCTGGTTATGATTAAGCCCGTTTCTCCAGGATTGGGCTATGCCTTATCCTTAACTGCAAACAGCTCTGTACTGCTTGCTGTTCCAGGCATGGCAGTCTCGTCTTTCTTTTAAAAAGTTGATTATAGCCATCTCGCCATGCTACTTTTGTTTCAAAAGGTCACGTGACCACCGATGCCGACCTCGTTCTGCCCACCTGCAAGCACGTCTTTGTTTCAGCAGGGACAGCTTGTTATGCTTGTGTTCAGCTCCTGTAACCCTGCCTATTCTGCCCTCCAAATCCTCCATTTGGAAATCAGATACCCCTGAGCAGTAAAAACCTTGTCTTCCTTATTCCGTGCTGACCCCTCGAACTCCCCCTTACGGGGAGGCAGTCGTAGACAGGAATTAGAAAGCTTGCTTCAATTAATTTGGTCATGACTGGGGTCGGTGGCCTTTCTCCTCCATCTTTGGGATTAACAGAAGCCGGGGTGGGCTGAGGGCACAGTGCAGATCGGTACCGGGTGAGAGAGCCAGACCCCCACGCCTCAGATGTGAGTTCAGCCACTGATTACTAAGGGAGACTGGGTTCATGAAGCATGCAGAAAGGAACAGAGCAGTGTGTCAAAGAGGAACAGGGGACACTAGACAATGCCTGGAGTCACTGTGTGGGAACAGCTTGGAAAGAGGGAGCTCCTTACTGCCTACCGCAAAGCTCACAGGGACCATCTTACCGGCTATGTGTGGTCCTCCCAGGATCCCAGCAGCCAGGAGGCTGAAGCAGGAATTGTCACAAGTCAAGAGCAGCCTAGGATATATATGGAGACCCTGTCTGGAAACAGAAATCCTATGATGTCTAGCATAGGAAGGTACCCAGCGTTTGATCCCTAGCACCACAAAAACCAAGAGTGGCATCACACACACACACCTACGACCTCAGCATGGCGGGAAAGGGCTGGCAACACGGAGTTGATAGAGTACTTGCCTAGTACTCCTGAAGCCCAGAGTCGGTGGTGTGGTGCAAGCAGTAATACCAGCACTGAAACACTGAGGAGGTGAAGACAGGAAGATCAGGAGTTCAAGACCATCCTCAACTACATAGCAAGTTCAAAATCAGTGTGGGCTCCATGAGAACCTGCCGGGGGAGGGGGTGGAGGTTAAATGAAGGTTAAGACAGGTCCCCAAAAGTGTGCACAGACCCACAGGAAAGATCAGCCATGAGTGTCAATACTACTGAGGTTAGACAGAGAGTCAAAAACACACAGCAGCCTCACCTGCCCACAAACTGTGGGGGAGAGAACAGGGAGGGAAAGGAGAAACAACCTGACCCCACAGCCATGGCTTCCTACCTCCAGATTCAATAGACTGACATTTTTTTAATCTGAATAATAATAAAAATGTCTGTACTTGAAAAGAATACATTATCCACAGCCATCCCACAGGCTGGCTGGAGTTCTGCCCACATTCCTGCAGAAAAAAACAAAAACAAAAACATCAAATGAACCAAATTCAGTGGCCAGTGGGGACAGAAAAGAAAGGGATGCAAGTGTACTGGGCTTCAGCCACCCCAGAGGGGGGCAAAGTTAGCAATCATTTCTGATAAATCAGGCTGTTGCCATTCCCAGAGGCTGTCAGAACATTTGGTTCTCATCACAAACTAGCCTCAGGTACAGCCCTGAGGATTCTCCAGAGTGCCAACTGATCCCAGTGCAAAGCTGTGTGCACAAGTCTTGGCTTCCTATAAGGCAGGGGTGCAGCTGTAGGCTTATGATCACAGCTGAGGCAGGAGGATTAGGTCAAGGCCAGTCTGGACTATACAGAACCAAATCAGAAAGAAATTAAGAAAGAAAGAAGGAAAGAAAGAAAGGAAGGAAGGAAGGAAGGAAGGAAGGAAGGAAGGAAGAAAGAAGGAGAGAAAGAAAGAAAAAAGAAAGAAGGGAGGGAGGGAAAGAGGGAGGGAGGGAAGGAAGGAGGGGGAAGGGAGGGAGGGAGGGGAGAGGAGAAGAAGGGAGGGGAAGGGAGGAGAGGAAGAAAGGAAGGAGAAAATAGGAGAGGGCCTGGCTTCAACACACCCGCACATTTCCTGGTACAAAGCCTTATCAATAAATATATGGGCAACATTTCCAAGAGCTAAACTGAACCATGGTAGCCAACACACTGTCCCCGACACCTCTCCTCACCCTCCCTTATTCTGGCTACACTGGTTTCTTTGATGACCCTCTAGTCACCAGGCATCCTGCTGTTACTATGAGGTAGTGAAACTGTCGAAAGGGAGGCATAGTAAAGAGAAGTACACTCTAGGCACTTTCTCGGGAATTCCTAGCCCCTTCCTGTCACTTCTCTGCTTCTTCTCCACACATTCCCACCGCTGTGATGCCAGGCCCTATCGCAGGCCCATAGAGCAGGCTGACCACTTACCAAAACCAATGAAGCCCCGAGCCAAAACAACACTTCCTTCCCTCTAAGACATCTGTGAGGTAAAGTCTAACAGAGGAAGTAGTTAGACTTCAGTGCCCTGATAAAGAGGGCACCAGAGCTTCCTCTTTTGCTCTCAGGTTGCAGAGGATGCAGGAAAGAGCCAAGAAGACAGCTCTCCCTCATCCCAGACCTCTAAACCCTCACAAACGTGAGAAGAGAAATGATCCGTGACTCCATACGGCCTCTGGAACTTTGTGCCTTAGCCTGGATTCCTCAATTCCCTATTCTGCTTCGCTTTTCCATAAAGTCCTCTTCACATCTCAATGTTGATCTTCAGGCAGACTCCGGGTACACACAAAGAACAGAGATAAAGATGATCCAGCTACACCGCTTCTGAATATCCAAAAGGATTCTAAGTCAGCATTCCAGGAAGACCTACACATCCATGTTTATAGCCACACTGTCAACATGACACAGATTTCGAAAACATGGTAAATATATACAAGTTTTGGGTTTGAGGTTCAAGGGAGACACTTTGAACCCCAAACTTTTTTTTATAAGATTTAGTACAAGAAATTAATGCTGTAGACAGGCAGACAGCAGCATGGTGAGGTGATAGCAGGCCCCTGTGGCAGAGTAAATGTCCCTTCTTACACATCATAGACACAAAAGGGCATCCTATACCGTGTGATGGATGACGGGAAGTCCACAGCCATTGCTTACAATCAGCCTGCCCTCTGATTCCCAGCTGGTTGAGGAGGGGAGCTCTGTTAGTTTGAGGCCTGTAAGTAGAGTCAGCTGAGAGTGGGGAGGGCAAGACTCCTGATAAACAAGGGCATGAGGATACTATTACCAAGGGCATGAGGATACTATTACAATGCTGAGGCCCTGGTAACAATAGACACATCTATCGTGTTCATGCATCTGTAAAAAAGTAAATCAGGGCCAAAGATATGGGTCAGCAGTTAAGAGCACCGGCTGCCCTTCCAGAGGACCTGAGTCCCATTCCCAGCACCCAGATGGTAACAACTACCTGTAATTCCAGTTCCAGGAGATCCGATGCCCTCTTCTGGCCTCATTGGCACCAGTCACACACATGGTACACAGACATATATGCAGGCAAAACACCCATAAATATTACAATAAATAATATTTTTAGAAGAATAAAATCATGGCATTGTAGGTTGATGTCATTAAGAAGGCTGATTGATTATAGTCTCATAGCTACCCAGGCCGTTTAACTCTGAGAATACATATTAAATTGGATAGTTATCAGAGAGTATACAAGCTAGCCAGGATATAACATGGATTTTAAGCCTTTCTTAAGCTGGAATAGATAACTAAATGTTCTGTTTAACTGATAAAATATTGGACTGGGTATTAGGCATATTTTATATTTTTAAATTACAAAATGATAATAGTTGTGCTCAGCTTATATTTGAGAGAAGAGGATTTTTTTAATTAAACAGAAAGGGTGAAGTGTAGGTTGATATCATTATGCAGGTGAAGGCAGGTACAGGATAGAACGAGGCCTGTCATTGGACGAGAAGGAAGGATGGGGGCGAGAAAAGTTTTAGAGAGGCAGAGGAGGTTGGAGCGAAGGGAGGCAGCTGAGAGATTCCTCTCTGCATTTATTACAGGTTGTTATGACTATTCTTAAGGGATGGATGTATACAGGATTTTGTGTTGTCTAGATGGGCAAACTATATCTTATCTAGGTGGGCGGTTTATATCCTTATCAATTGGTTATAAGTTCATTGTGTGGGTGTATTGTGAATTGAGAATTTAACATATAAATCTGATTGTTGGGTTATAGTTTGTTGAGTCTTGATTTTACCAGGTGGCTAGAACCAGAGAGTTCAAGGGTAGCAGAGAGCTGCTGGGAAAGATACTAATCTGAGATGAATTAGCACTAGTTCTAATGGCCTGTTGTAGCCAGAACTAGTGAGAGTGAGACCGACAGGGTACGCGAGAGAACTGGTTCCACTGTTCTTTATATTTTTACCGCAACATGGCATCTACAGGAAAATGGATGGAACTGGAGGTCACTGTGTTAAGTGAGACAAGCCAGACAAAATTAAAATGAGGGAGGAAGAAGAAAAAGTGGACGGGGTGAATAAACATGCCTTAGACACTGTGGTTAATGGTATCACCCACCCCATCTCAAGGAGAGAAAACTGAGGCATCTGAGGCTCAGAACCCTTCCAATTTAGTATCACATAACTCAAAGGACTTCTCAAATCATATCATTCCTTTGGTTTTATTTCACTCTATTTTTGAAGTAAAGTTTGAGGTAGCTCAAGCTGGCCTTGAACTTCCTATATAACCAACCAGGGGGTAACCCTGAACTCCTGATCCTCCAGCCTCTACCTCCCACATGCTGGGATCACAGGCACTTGCTATTGACAGAGAATCCTGACTTGGAACTTCCCACCTTTAGGACCTCCCACTGGGCCTTAGGGAAGGTCCCTGAGTGCCCCTCGATGCCCAGCCAATCATCCTGTCTCTTAGTTAGGGTTTTATTGCTGTGAACAGACACTGTGACCAACGCAAGTTTTATAACACACAACATTTAATTGGGGCTGGCTTACAGGTTCAGAGGTTCAGTCCATTATCATCAAGGCAGGAGCATGACAGCATCGCAGTATCCAGGCAGTCATGGTGTAGGAGAAACTGAGTTCTACATCCTCCTCCGAAGGAAGCCAGGAACAGACTGAGCATCCTCAGGCAGCTAGGAGGAGGGTCTCACAGTGACATACTTTCTCCAACAAGGCCACACCTTCTAACAGTGCCACTCTCTGGCCGAGCACATGCAAACCATCACATCCAGCCACCTGGAGATAGAAAAGGTCCCTGAGTCACTCCTCTCTGCCCGGTCAATCAATGTAAAGGTCACCAGGACCACCAATCATTACATGCCCAGTTGCTGTTGCTATTATCTGCCCTCAAATTTTGTATAAAAAGCTTATGAAAGTGTAATACTCAAAGTGAGTCTTAACTAGGGGGAGACCCCCACACACAAGTGAGACACAAGAACGGAGTTTGATGCAAGTGCAAGAGATTTATTTTTCTGGTGCGTTGGGGTTGACCCTCAATCAGTCCCTCGTGGTGAGTGACTAGAAGGTGACCCCGAATGGCTATAACAAGCAGTTTTTATACATTTTAGGGGGACAGGTTACATCAGCAAGGTTACCATTTAAACTTATTGGCTAACAAGCATATGACACACATTTGAACTCTATCTGGGACCAGAGGGTCAGGTGACTATCAGTCAGTACATTCTGTGTCCTTTCAAGAATGTTCCTGCTCCTCGGAACTATTGGTGGAGAATAGAACTTGGCCTAGCCTTGTCCTGAGGTGGTGGATGTAAGGCTGATGAAAGCCCCTAGGGTTCTTCAAAAGAGAGAGAAGGGGCTGCCTCTCCTCTGTGTGCAGGATGACCCCAGCACGCTGGAACAATAAACCTCTTGCTTTTGCATCGAACTTCTGTTCTCAAGTCTCATTTGAGCGTCTCCTGGTAGCTAAGGCTCACTCTGAGTCTTACACTATCACTCCTGACTCAATGGACCTGTAAAATGCAGCCCAGGCATGGCTCAGTGGTAGAGCAAGTGCTTCGCACACATTAGAGCAAGTGCTTTGTATCCATTAGGCCATGGGTTCTACACCCAGCACCACAATAGATACATGAATTTAAGGTAATAAACTGCATCCCACTTTACACCTTAAGTTACCCATACAGGAGGTTTAACGAATATATTTTCTCTTTACAAATTAACATGTAAAATTCTGCTTTATTTTATAACAACAACAACAACCAAAAAACCCTGCCTACCACTTTTGAGAATCTCTATGAGTGTAATGATATCTGACGGAAACTGGGAACCCAAGATCAACACAGGATCTTAGAAAGCATCATGCTGGGGGTGTACAAGATGGCTCAACAGAGCAAGGGTGATTGCTGCCCAGTTTGACAACGAGAGTTCAAACCCAGGCTCCACATGGTAGGAGGGAACTGATTCCTGGAGTTGTTCTCTGGCTGCCTCACTCATGCCATCACACTTGAACACACACAATCGGTAGATAGATAGATAGATAGATAGATAGATAGATAGATAGATAGATAGATAGATAGATAGACAGACAGACAAAATGTGTGTGTGTGTGTGTGTGTGTGTGTGTGTGTGTGTGTGTGTATACCACAGTATCAGTAATCACTGATAAAGGGACCATCCGTAGGTTACAAAACCCAGGTAAACAGTGGGGCCTCAATTCAAAAACAAAAAAATAATGTTCAGTCATGCTTCTGAAGGCAAAAAGTTGGAGAAGAATGTGGCTGCACTGTTTTGAAAGGCTGGCTGCCGATGTGGAACAATTGAGCTATGTGTTTGTAAACACGGCTATTTAAAAGAATTCCAATTAAAATGCCACACATATTTGGAAGGCTGTGTTTTGTCAGCTAAAACTCTGAGAGGAGAGCAGCTCAAATGACTCCATTTCTAGTTGAATTAGCTCTTTACCATCAGACAATTTTGTTTTTATAATTCTTTCAGACAGGAAAAAAAAAAAAAAAACAACATGCTAGCAACCTCATCCTGATCATTTTTTTCTCTCCCGAAGGATTCATCTCTAGAGTTCTCATTAGAGAGGAGGGACAGCTAATCTAATTAGATGTTAGAGGAGATACTAAGTAAAAGCCATTTACAGAGTGTTTCCAAAGTGCTGTTACCACACAAAGCAAGTTACACACAGTATCTCTTTTAACTCTCTCATCATGGCCATGAGGTAGTGGGTTTTTTTTTTTTTTTCTTAAAGATGTATTTATTTGGGCTGGAGAGATGGCTCAGTGATTAAGAGCACTGACTGCACTTCCAGAGGTCCTGAGTTCAAATCCCAGCAACCACATGGTGGCTCACAACCATCTGTAATGGGATCCAATGCCCTCTTCTAGTGTGTGGGAAGACAGTTATAGTGTACTTATATATAATAAATAAATCCATCTTTTAAAAAAAGATGGATTTATTTAATGTATGAGTGCTCTATCTGAATGTATACATGTAGGCCAGAAAAGGGCATCAGATCCCATTACAGATGGTTGTGAGCCACCATGTGGTTGCTGGGAATTGAACTCAGGACCTCTGGAAAAACAGCCAGTGCTCTTAACCGCTGAGCCATCTCTCCAGCGCCCAAAGTAGTGTATCTCTTAGGTTAAGTTCAACTATGTGAACCAGGTGTGATGGTGGTGGTAGTGGTAGTGCATGCTTAGAAAGCCAGCTATCAGGAGATGGAGGCTGGAGGGTTAGAGGTTCAAAGTCACCCTTAGCTCTATACCTGGGCTGCAAGAGATCCTACCAGGGAGAAAGAGAGACAGAGGGAGAGAGAGAGCAGGAGGAGTAAAGACCTGGCTCTGGGGACAGTATGTGCCAGGTAAGTATGAGGGTAAGAATTTGGATCCCTAGAACCCATGTCAACAGGACAGACATGGTGGCCCACCTATAATTCAGCACTCAGAAAGACAGAGGTCTCTGGAGCTGGCTGACTAGCCAGAGCAGCCCTGTTGGCAAGCAGAGGTTCAACTGAAGGACCCCGCCTCAACAAAAACTATGAAGAGCAACTGAGGAAGACTGCTAAAGCAACCCCAGCCCTCTCCACACGCACGCACAAGTATCTACCTCACCCCACACAGACATACACAAGTAAGGAGCCCCAAAATCCAGCTGGAAGAGAAAGGAAAGAAACATTGTGACACTTGCTTTACACTCTGTGCATCTGTAGGTTGTGTTATGAGCCTCTACACCCCTCAGAGACAAAGCATCCTGAAACATAACATTTAGAATTTTACTCTTAGACTCAAGAATCTGCTACTTTTCTCAAGTAGAAATAATTAAATCCTTCCCATCACTGTGACAGGAAACAGTCTGCAGGATAACAGACCGGCGCCTCCCCATCCCACCCCACCCTCGCCAAGCCCCGCACATCTCTTGGGGAGTGAAGTGGAGGCTGCTCTGCTCCTGTTCAGAGCTTGTGTGAGTCTCCCTCCTTCAGGGGCTCTCCATGGCTGCAGCACTGCTGCCCTCTGCAGACACCCAGAGCTCAGACAAGGAAGCCCAGAGGTAACTGGAATAGCTCAGCAAGTACCTACCATCATTACAGAAGCCAGTGAGCGTGGGTGATCTTCAAACGTCATCCAAAGAGCCAGCAACCTGAGAAGACAGTAGGTTAACATCCTAACGGATCGATCGGTCTTCTATCTCATCTCCAGCTGGCAGGTGACAGGGGCAGAAAGAAGAGACAAAAACAATCATGGCAGAGCTCTGTGGTTAGGGGTCAGCCACATTTCTGAGCCTACCCTCACGACCTCTGTGTTGTCTTCATTGTCACCCTGTAGATTCTTCCTTCTTTCTGTTTAGGCTCAGGCATTTCTGGAGACACTGTGTCTAGGTATTCCCTGCTGGTGCCCAGGGGCATCTGGGCTGGGAGAGGGTTGACTCAGAACTAACCAGCTATGGAGAGCAAGCTCACTAAGTTGTTGATAACCTTTGTGAACAGATCCCTTTTCGGAATGTGGAATATAAGAGTTTCTCTATAATAGAGACTATGGAAGTGCCCCATCACAATCACAGCCATATCTGCTGCACCAGGCCCTGGGGTAAATCTCTCATCCACACTCTGCCCAGTATACCAGGGCAAGAGTGTACCATGTGGGGGTTGGAGATTTAGCTCAGTGGTAGAGCACTTGCCTAGCAAGCACAAGGCCCTGGGTTCGGTCCCCAGCTCTGAAAAAAAGAAAAGAAAAAAAAAAAAAAAGAGTGTACCATGTGGACAGAGGAGGAGAGGCAAAGGGAGATCGTGCTTGATCCTGGAGGTCAGAGAAGCATTCGGGTTTGCAGGCTACCTGCCCTGCATGCACTGTCACCCAAAGTCCCCTGCCCAGGCAGACCCAGCACTGCCTGTATTCACCAGTACCAGCCAGTCCCTCTCAAGCAGAGTAGTGTGTGGGGTATGGGGAGTGGAATATGAAAAAGGGGGGGGGGGCTGGAGAGATGGCTCAAAGGCTAGGAGTGCTGATTGCTCTTCCAAAGGTCCTGAGTTCAAATCCCAGCAACCACATGGTGGCTCACAACCATCTGTAATGAGATCTGATGCCCTCTTCTGGTGCATCTGAAGACAACTACAGTGTACTTATATATAATAAATAAATCTTTAAAAAAAAAAAAAGAAATATAACAACCTGTATCTATGTAGAGATGCATGGCGAGGATCGTTTACGTCCGCCTCCGTGTTGCTTCTCCCTTTTTGCTCCTCCCTCTTCTTCTAAAGCCTCTGTTCCCACCTCCCTTTCTTCTTGTCCAATGACAGGGTTCGTTTTATCTTGTCTGCCTTCACCTGCATAAGGACATCAACCTACATTCACTGTTCTGATAAAACACCTGACTAACTACACAAGAAGGGGAGAGAGAGCTTATTTTGGCTTACAGTCTGAGGGGTCCTAGAGGCGGCAGGAGGTGACTCAGCTGGCCACATGATGTCCACAGTCAGGAAGCAGAGAGTCGCTGCTGGTGCTCAGTTGACTTTCTTCTTTTTATTTGAACTGAGACTAGAACTGATGGAATAGCACCACCCACATTTAGGGCTGTTCGTCACACCTCAATTAATCTAGAAAATCCTTCACATGCATGCCCAGAAACCTGTTTATATGGTGACTTCGAAGCCCATCAAGTCGACAGTCAGGGTTAACCATCAAAGTGAAGTTAACTTAGTTAACCTTTGATTTAACTAACTTTGCCACTAGTCTCAAGGAGCCCAGGCTAGCCTCAAATTCCACACCTATCCAAGGATTGCCTGGAATTCCTGACTTCCTGCCTCCACTTCTCAAGAAGAGGCTCCAAACTTCATTTCCGTTCCATGTCACCTGTACCCGCTCCAGACCCAGGCCGCCTACAAGACTTGTTCCACCAGCTGTCTGCCTTCACTAGCCCATAAACTCCACAGACGTAGCAGCCACACCCCATCCCCTCCATCCTGTATTCAGTGTGTCCAGGGGCACAGCGACTAGACCATAATAGGAGGTTAATTAGCACTTGACACTCATTCTCGCGACCTGGAATTCTTTCAGAGTGCAGACCAGCCTCAGGAAATACACAATGCACCAGAAAGACTCAAGTTAGCTCCTGGGGTGTGTCTGTCTGTTTCCCGGGAAGCCTTGTCATGTGGTTTATTAGATTTGGGGGGAGGGGGCTGACCCACCACCACCAGATAGTGTTGTCCCACAGGCCAAGATCTGTGATTAACAAAATTTGGGTGCCTCAGAACTCACACAGGAAGCATACTACCACCCACAAAGTCTGATTAGGGAAGTGAGGATGGCCCCAGGGGTTCTCTAGGATAATGTCCCACCTACAGTTGCTTCAAAGAACCACGGATTGTGAAACACTGTTCTCACAGGCTTTCTTGGTCCCTTAAAATTTTCACGGACACTGTACCTCAAAGGGTCTCTCTAGTGCTGACTTATTCATAGGCTTCACAAAAACAGGGGACCCTCCAAGAGGCCATGCCTGTACTACCAGGGATCCCCGGGGCTGGAGACCAGTGATCTGGTATAGAACAAGGATCAGCTGCCCTGTGGCCCAGTAGCCTCTAGATGGCAGTGCCCAGCCAGGTACAGGAACAACCTGTGATAAACAGGGAACCAGAAAAGAGGGGGAGGTGCAAAAGAAGAGCTGCCAGAACTTGGGGCTTCAGAGATCCAAAGGCACTCTCAGGAACCAGCCAACATCCACTAAGGAGCCCCACGAAGAGAGGAAGGAAGAGGGTTTGAAATCTCAATAACTATGGGGCATTTATTGAAACCCTGCTCATTGTCACAGCCCTGCAGAAAGCCTGCATTGTTTTTACCCTGCTTTGAACACTTCCACTCCTCATGGGATTTTCTTTTTTAAGGTTTATTTACTTATTTAATGTATATGCATACGCTGTTGCTGACTTCAGACACACCAGTAGAGGGCATCAGATCCCATTACAGATGCTTTCGAGTCACCATGTGGTTGCTGGGGATTGAACTCAGGACCTCTGGAAGAGCAGCCAGAGCTCTTAGCCACTGAGCCATCTCTCCAACTCCCGGTGGTTTTTTCCATAGCATAAACGAACTGGTTTAATTAGCCTTTTGTTGAAAGCGTTTGTGCTCTTTCCATCCCTATCCCAAGTGATACTCACCTGATACCAATGCAGAAGAACCAGCTTCCGCCACGGTTTCTCTGGAATGTAGGGGCAGAAATTAGATGACGGGATCAAAGGCTAGGTCCACTTGTTTTCCTTGGGTTTGTTGACAGGATATCACTAGGGAAGTAAGAACCTCCCCCATGTTGGCATGAACTCATTCATACCACCAGTCATCTCTTGTTGGATGGCTGACTGAAAACAGTCTCACAAGGTAGGGAAGCTTGTCTGGCGTCAAATCACAGCAACCTTCCCGCCTGTACTTTCCGAGGGCTCTGCTCTTCAATTTCTAGTTACCAACAAGACAAAGCGGAAACAGAAGTTTGTATTTCTAGTTCTTTCTTTTGGTTCTTTTTTTTTTTTTTTTTTTTCGGAGCTGGGGACCGAACCCAGGGCCTTGTGCTTCCTAGGTAAGCGCTCTACCACTGAGCTATAATCCCCAGCCCCGTATTTCTAGTTCTAAAGCCCATTCGCACCCTGGCTTTCACTGTACAGCATTCCTATTTCACTGATGGACAAGAACCGGTGTCTGTGGACCAGGACAGTAGATTTCTCATTCTTTCATTGTGTGTACATGTGTGTGCGCACACGGGCAGAGAGTGCGCTTTTCACATGGGTTCTGAGGCACATGGTTTGTTCACTAGACCAAAACTGGCCCTTGTCACAACTCCATTCCCCTGAGCTCATATTATGAACAAAACTTTACATTCATGCCATGTTTTAGGAAAATATTGGGCTGGAGAGATGGCTCACTGGTTAAGAACACTGACTGCTCTTCCAGAGGTCCTGAGCAGCCACATGGTGACTCAGAATCATCTGCAATGAGATCCGATGCCCTCTTCTGGTGTGTCTGAAGACAGCTACAGTGTACATAATAAATAAACCTTTTTTAAAAAAAAAATACTGTCTATTTCCTGTGTTTGTAAATACGTACATACTGAGGCTGGAGAAACGGCTCAGCAAGACTGATGCTCTTTCAGAGATCCAAGTTCGGTTCCCAGCACCCACATGGCAGCTCACAACTGTCTGTAACTCCAGTTCCAGGCGATAGGATGCCCCTTCCTCTCCTCTCCAAGCGCCAGGCACACACATGGTACCCAGACATAAGCACACTTACACATATAAGACAATAATACACATTTTTATCATTGTCATTTTATTTTAGACAAGGCCTCATGGAGTCCACTGGCCTCGAGTTCACGGATGCAGACACCGACCCTGAAATCCTCTACTTCCTAGACGGGGATTACGCGTATTTGACACTGTGGCAGGTTCTATGCTACCAACTGAGAGACATCCCCAGCCCCGTGCGTACTATTATGAGCCGTGAAGTCGTTAAATTCATGTAAGCCTAAATATAACTCAAAATAGAAACCATAATTACATCCTACAGACAAGGCAGCTGAGGCAGGAAGATAGCTAGGTTTGTTCAAAGTCACACAACTCATTAAATGCCGGAACCAGGACTCAAGTCCTGCAGTTTATCTCCAGAGACTGAATCTCGGTATTGAGTCACACGTTTCATACCTCTGATCTACATAATGTTGTCTAATATTCTACGTGAGAAGTTTTTATCTTTATGTGTATGAATGAACCCATTCATGAGTTGGGGGTGGAGGGTCCGAGAGCAGCTTTGATGTCAGCCCTCACCTTCTAACTTGTTTGAAATAGGGGCTTTTTTTTTTTTTCTGTTGCATACATCCAGACTACCCCAAGCTTCCAGGGACTCTCAGTATTGACACGGAAACTTCTGGTTTCTTTGGAAAGTTACTTATGTCAAATGTTGTTTTGCTGGGGCACACGGGTGAAAGGATGTCTTGCTAAAGCATGTCCTGAGACAGACACAGGGAAAGGAAGTTTGGGTACAGCAGACACGTGGAAGGACCTGTGATGAGAGAGTATAAATGTGACCCCACAGCAGTGATGGATGAGCATGGCTTCCCCTTGGTTTGCTCAGTCTCGCTATTCTACGCTAATGATACGCATGCGCTGGCCCGCCTTACATGGTGTTGTTGAGATTAACTTGTAGTAATGCAGCCATTGAGAGAAACTTGTCCAAGAACTGCTCATGAGGCTCCTGGGGTAGCTTGCCGCTTCTGTTACCTCACTTCAGGATGTTTGGCGAGCATGGTGGCTTCTTCAGGATTGAACTACAGCTGCAGGTTCATGCCTGGTGTTTGGCTGAAGAGAGGACTGGTCTGCAGCTGCTGGGCTGTATTTGGTGTTTGCTACAGGACTGAACTGCTGCCAAAGACTGAGCTCGCCCCCAAAGAACTATGGCTGAACAGGTCCACTCCCCCATATCCTAATAACCTTCCTCTTCCACTGCCTCTGCTGGGTGGTGGGCTAGAGGAGAGTTGGAACCCTTACTAAAAGTAGGTTGCAAAAAATTTGTGCCTACACAGTATTCCTCCTATAGTGGATTGAATGAGAATGGCTGTCTCAGTTTGGGTTTTATTGCACTGAAAAGACTGACTTACAGTTCAGAGGTTTAGTCCATTATCAACATGACAGGAAGCACGGCAGCATAGACAGATGACATGCTGCTGGAAAAGCCTAGAGTTCTACACATCTTGATCCCCAGACTGCAGAGGAAGCTATGTGCCACACCGGGCATAGATTGAGCATGAGACCTAAAAGCCCACCCTCACAGTGACACAAACACTGTTTCCTCCAACAAAGCTACACCCACTCCCACAAGGCCACACTTCCTAAGAATGCCACTCCCAGTGGGCTTATGGAGCCCAATTGTTTTCAAACTACAACAGCTCCCATAGGTACATAAGTTTGAGTGTTTGGTCCCCAGTTAATGGAACTGTTTTGGAAGGTTTATAAAATATGGCCTTGTTGGAGGAAGTGTGTCACTGAGGGGTGGCTTTAAGGTTTCAAAAGTACATATACAGCTCCTAACAGGCCCAGAGTGTATCTATGTCTCTCTCTCTTCACCCTTCCCACTTCTCCCTCCCTCTCTCCATCCCTTCCTCTCCCTCTGCCTGTCTGCCAGCAGATTGGGATGTTAGCTCTCATCCCCATGCCTGCCTGCTACCATACTTCCTGCCATGGTCATGGGCTAACAATGTCCCCAATTAAAAGCTTTGGTTTGTCTCCTTGGTCGTGGTGTCTCCTCACAGCAAAAGAATGGTGACTAAGACACCTCCCTTTTCCCTGTGGTAACACAAGGATGACAGAAGCGTATACACTTGTCCATGGAGTATGGGAGGTCAGGTTCTCATCTGCCTAGCAAAAGCTTACCCACTAAGCCATGTCCCTATCTCTACATCATAGCTGATGTAGGGAATACACACATATGGGCACACACCAAGCTTAATCCAGAAAGTCAACTCTCAGCATCTGCTTTGAGCATTCACTTAAGAGTGCACGACACACAGTATCAAGGCTATCAAATAACTCCGATTACTCTCCCATAGGATCTCAAGCTCGGAAGAAGCACAGAAAGGGTTCAAGTTTGAGGAAGACCATGGTGAAGCGAGTCACTCACCCTCTGTGAGCTAAGTGCACATTCTTGCCTCCAAGGTTACCAGATAGCACGTGTGTTCAAAGCACCCAGGAGGGTTCAGTAACGTTTATTAGGATGATGTGATAACTGGGACCCCCTGTACCCCAGGGCTGCTGACAGCCGTTCCTGAGGACTGGCCTGCTTCCTGTTTGTTTCAGCCCCACCTTCCAGAATGCAGAAAAGTTGGTTCGAGCTTTGCTTGTGACCATGAGTTGTTTCTGGCCAGTGGTTAACAGGTTTGTAACCACAGCTGGACCCTTTGGAGGGACTTTGGATAGAGTCCTGGAGAATGGCCCAAGGGCACCACCACCTCCCTCATCGGGAAATGAATGAGAAGCTAGAGGACTGAAGGAGGACCTGAACCTGACATAATAGCACACTGGAACCTGAGTGAACCACCAGCTCAAATCCAGGACAGGAAGGAAGAAGGGGAGGAGGTTAAAAACCTAGCAGCTTCCTGGAGGTGCCAGCACCAACCCTCTTCAGGTTTCCCAAGCCAAAATGGCCCCAAATCCAAACCTCCCAGTGGGTTTTGTGGGGTCAAGGTGCTCTGAACACATGAGCATGGAATGGAGGCACAAACCGGTAGTCTCAGGCCAGCCTGACCACAGTGTAGGAGTCTCAAAACGCAGTGTGTGTGTACACATGCATGTGGGTGTGCTTTAGCCTGGTCAAATCGCAGAGGTAGGTACAGGGCAAATCCAGTTTTCCCCAATCTTGTCTCCAAACAAGATTTACCTGACTGTCCTTAAAAAGGTGCCCACTGTGAAACCTACTACTCTCAAGGAGTCACCTATTTGCACCACTTACCTTCTCACACCTCACATACCCACCCCCTTGGCTCAGTACTCTAAACTTTAAGACGATGTAGGCTTCCATCGGGTCAGAGTGCTGTGACCCAGTTTGAGACAATGCAAGGAAGGCCAGGGTGAAACCAGTGCTGATCCTTCTACTGATGATCCTGGAGAGTCCCTTGGGTGCTTGGAAGTTGGAAACAGTGTAGTTCAGAGAACTAGGTCTTGGTACCTGGACCCTGGGTTAAGGCAGCATTTTCATTGGATTCAAATCATGCCTCGCTCCAGACTTTATTAGCTCTGAGACAGCATGTCTGGAGGGCCTATTGCTTTAAGGCCCTGGGGGGAGGGGCCCTCCTGTTTCCCTGGAAGCAGCTCAGCGCTGTTTTGTCTCCACAAGCTTCCACCCAAACAGGAAGTGAGTCACCTTAGAAGAATGTAGGGTTCCTGGCTGTAGAGGGACTCAGGCCGACCTTGGATGGCCCCTATTGCAAATTGAGCTTTTGTGGAGGCCTGGCTCCAAGATAAGAAACAGTCCAGTATCCGCAGGCCTCCCTGGATGATCGTAGCTTCGGAAGGCCTTGGAATCATCCAGGTGCGCCACACCCAAGCTTTCCAGAGTTATGTAAATATTTGCGCTCTGGCCCTGGGCACTTACAGGTAAGGCACTGATGCACCCCACACACCCCAGTATTTCCTTGATTTGAACCCAAACATAAGCTAAACAGGAACTCTACAAGTGCTTTCTCAACAACACAGAAATTAGATACTCTGGTTCTGATGATTCAGCCATTCCCGTAACCCTTCAATGCCTCATAGTTCTCATCAGTAATATAAGAAGGTATTTACGACAGGAGACAAAGCCAACCAGGTTTATGCAGACATATTAAAACAGTAAATCACTAAGAAAATTGCAAAAGTCAGGAATTAGAACTTCGCACTAGAACATGTAACTGGGGTAAGGGAAGGTTCCAGTGGCTCAGAAAGACATCGCCATTAGCTCAGTGAGAACTCCAGCCGTTTCTTCCATGCCTCTGAAGTGCCAGCTGGGTTTGGCGTGCTAGAAATAATCTGCATCTTCGTTAAGGAGCCTCTCCTTCCAGATACTGATCCCCTCAGTACCTTGTGCAAGCATGTTCATTAAGTACCCAGAGACATTAGTTTCCCTGGCATTCCAAAGGTGCTAGAAACCCAATACAAGGTGGAAGCTTCAAGGAAAAGGCTTAAAAAGATTACATAGGAGGGCTTTAGACACAGCGGGTAAGGGAAAACCTGGCGTGGTACTGGTTTGCAAGGGCAGGTGTTTGTGAGTGGTTTAAGGGTGGAGCATCCAGCCCCTAACAGGATTCAGGGAAGATGAGCAGTAACTGCTTGTGTCCCAGGACGCCTGCTGAGTTTAATGCAGTGGCTGGCACACTTCAGAACCAAGTCTTCTCTGCTGCGTCCGTCAGGCTTGGCTATAGTGCAGTTTCCCTCATAGCTGCTGTAGCTCCAGGAATACCTGCCCTAGATGAACTGCAGGCCGGAACTCACCTGCACCCAAGTAGTGTCATTTAAAAAACATGAAGACAAATGACAGGACTCAGAACTTCCTTTTATTTAGTTCACCTTACCAGGGGGAAATGCTCAGTAGACAGAGCACCCACGAGAGCCCCTGGCTGTGCACACAAGGAGCCCCTGCCCCAGGGTCCCTGGGTCTAACTCTCCTTCCCAAGTCTCTGCCTGCCAGGAAAATTCCACTGTCACTCTGGAGGAACCTGCTGCTTGCCTGTGGTGAGGGCAGAGCAGCCTGAAGGAAGGGCTCCAGGGGCAGGATGGTCAGCAGAGACCTAGGCCCAGGGCAGCCAATTCTGAGGCTTCAGTTGGGGGATCAGGGAGAGAGATCCTGTTCTGCCCCAAACCTTTGGTCTCTAGATGCAATCACAGGCAGTGAGTCCAGGAATTCGTTTTAAACCACGAGGTGACACTGCACTGCCAGGTCACATCAGTTGAGTCTCAACTCACCACAGCCTCTGACACTGTCAGTGCCAACTTCCTCCTGCCCAGCCCAGTGATTAAGCCTGCCCCAGAGGAATGCAATGGTCACAATGGCTTCCTTAAAGCCCAGGGCCTGAGGAGCCTAGTGCCAATTTATGGTCACCTACACAACCAACCAGGCAAGGGGCCAACGCAACATTCCTTCTGCAGAAATACCAGCAGCTCCTGAGTGGTGGTGCTCCCCTTACTGAGGCTTTCAGTATCTTTAGGAAACAGGGTCTGGTTTTTCCAGGTTACAGCTCGAGAAAGGCCGGTTCTAATAATACACAAAGCTGAAACCATGCCACTGGAGAGAAGAGGGTTTTAGAGTTGGAGGTTAGAAACTGAAGAGAGTACAGGAGAGCCCCCAGAGCCCAGGGAAACTGAGACAAGGATTCCCACATCAGATGGTGTCCAAGTGTGTACAGACATCTTCACCATGTAACAGGGTCCAGGAAGGGCTGCAGGGTAGGTAGCTAGAGCAAAACAGGATTTTCATCCACACCCACCAACCCCAATCCATGCTTCTAACCACACTTGTTCTGTAGTTCTTAGCAATCTAAAGACCCAAGAAAAAGAAAAACAGATTGTGAAAACTGTGGGCTTTGTTTGAAGACAGGGTTTCTCTGTGTAGCCCTGGCTGTCCTAAAACTAGCTCTGTAGACCAGGCCAGCCTCAAACTCAGAGATCTACCTGGTTTTGCCTCCTGAGTGCTGGTATCAAGGCGTGCGCCACCACTGCCTAGCTTTTTAAAACCACATTTCAATCCAAATTTCTCATCTAGGAAACATCCATACCCAGCCTGGTGTCACTAGTGCAGGGCCCAGGTTCTCACAACTAGGGTGATGTTGCTATGGCATCAAACAGCATGGTACCCAAGAAACTAGAGAATCCATCATCCAAAAGGGTGAATGCTGAGTGTGAGGTTCATCAGCAGACTCTATGAACACGTGTTTGTATTCTTGACTGTCTTTATACTGGAGACCATTGGTCCACAATGTGAATGAAAAACCACGATGTGCAAGAGGCAAGACTTAAAGTACTCTGCAACCCACAGTTCTATGCAACCTTAAAACACTTGCAGTTACACAATATTGCTGCACCTTGAAATCCACGTCCTGAGGCCCCTCACAGTGAAGAGCAATCAATCCATCCACCTCTACAATCCAGGACTTTGAAAAAGGATCCCCCTCTCCACAGGATTTCAGCCCTGGCACATGCACACCAAGAACAGAGAGCAATGGTCTAATTTCCTCAACGCTAACTACAACGGCCCAATCCTGGGTGTATTTAGGGATATGTGCGATCTAAGTACGCAAGTCAATACAGAAGCTACTAGGTCCCCAGGAGCTGAGACAGCCTCATACCTTTAAGACCTTCCTGTGGCAAGGTGCAAACCACCACTCTAGGCCTGCAGAGTCCAGAGTGCCTTGATACCTATGCCGGAACTCTCCCAAGCAGCAGCAGACAATATAAGAACAGGACTTCCCATGGCCACCTCACCTGGAGCACAGGAGTTCCACAACAGCAGCTACCTGCCCACATGCCCCACAGTTTGGGGCAGACAGCACTCAGAAGTCCCCTACAACTCGGATAGACAGGTCCTTCCACCTGAGGATGAGTATTAAAGTGAGCAGCCTGCACAGGCTCACCCTTGACACCTTCCTATAATGGCATCCAGCACTGAAAATACTCAACACATGGGCAAGTCCGTGCTCTGAAGACCAACACACTGCATCCTACAACATCCAGCATCCACAACACACAGCACCCTATGTGCTGCTGGCCTCCTCCCCATTCCAGCTGCCCCTGGGACAAGATGAAATCAACAATAAGCCAATGGGACTGTTTCAATGGCTACAGACAGAAATGGCTCATGAATAAGCTAGGAATGCTCCCTCCAACCTGTAACACCATCGCTCAGCAGGCTGAGGCATGAGCATCACTTAGGGTTCAAGACCAGCTTATAATGCAAGACTGTTCCAAAATTAAAAACATTTACAAATATATAGAAAATTGTTTATCATTTTAACTCGGGAGAGGGTGAAGAAAGGGACAACTCAAAAGGCTGCCTGGAATTTAAATTTTCCTCACAAAAAAATTTATTTTTCAATGGCCCACTGCAATCAATATAACACACTGAAAAATATAGAAGCTATCAGTCAACCCCATTCCAGAATTCTCAGCAAATGGGAGGATAAACATGAACATAAATGTTTCCAACTTTTAAGGAACTCGAGAAACTCACATTTATTTTTTTTTTTAACCATTCAGAGATGATGAAACTGGGCCAGAAAAGGTAAAAAGCTAGAAGCCAGCCAGGCATGGAACCCACAAATCATGCCATAAGTCAGCTTCTTTCACAGGAGGGTCAGACTCAAGGTGTGCTGCAATCAAGTCCGCGTCCATGACGCTGGCTGAGATACGGGGCAACAGACAGGTGGCCTCAATGCAAGGATGGACCTGCAGTGGGGGTGCATAGTCTGGAGGTCTCTTTCTGTGGTTGCTTTATGAACTCACTTTGTAACTGAGGCCAGACTGAAACTCTCTACCATCAACTAGGTTGGCTTCAAATTCATGGTGATCCTCCTCCTCCTGCCTCAGTCTCCCCAGTGCTGATGTGAGCCTGTTCCTTGCCTGAATGGTTAATTTCATGTGTAGAAAATTCTTATAAAGGTTAAGCCAGAATAGTTGCTACTGTACTATGAAAAGTTGGGACCTGCATAAAAAATACTCAAACAACAGAAGCAAGCTACCGGAAACCAGAAGAGCATCCATAAACTACACCACTGTGCTGGAGCCTCAACCACCACTTAGCACAAGCTGCTGCCTCCCAATTCCACACGAGCAGGCAGATCCATCCCATCAGACTGTACAGCCCTGCCCTTGTTCTAGCACGCACACCTGCCACACAGCAGGACAGCCTCAAACTTACTCCCTTCTCAAATCATGTTCCCACGAGAGTTTCAGACACACACCTCACTACTCTGCACAGAAGCTCCCTGTTCCAGGTAAAGCCCCTAAACCACAGGTTTTAACAGCTTTCAGAACAGTAAGAGAGGTCACAAGCACTGCAAGTGCGACAAGGTCTCCTTTACCTAAGCAGGCGAACATTTAATTTTAAACAGGATTCCAAGCAGCATCCATTCTGAAGGTTCCCAAACCCTACTAATCCAAATAGTGTCCATCACAGTGGCACAGCCCTGTTACCCCAGAACTCAAGAGATGAGGTCCACAAGATCAGACTTCGAGGTCATCCCCAGCTACAAGGTGAGTTTGAGGCCAGCCTGGGCTACATGAGACCCTGTCTAACACAAATATATCACTAATAAATACCTCTATGTGGACAGTATTCATACTCAGAACTTAGAGCACTTTCCTAACACTAACCAGGCTGTGCAAATCTCCAACTAGAGGGTGTTTCAAAACCTTGATACCTTATCCCTTTGGTCACTTTTAGCCCATCCCTTCTCCCTAAACTGTATGTGACTACATCAAAATTACTGGGACATGATGACCAAAACAAACTACAGACAGGCCCCTGTTGTCTTTTTGATATTCTCGATGATTTATTTGGGTTATGGTTTAAGTGTATGCCATTACTTCGATGAGGTAAACTACAGTGAGGATATTCTAATTTTGCTGTCTAAGATATTGAGCATTGTAATAAAGTTCTTGAGCCTCTCAGCTACATTCAGGACACTGCAGTGGAGAACTTGGCCTGGCCTACTCCTGTCAGTTAATGACAAGACTAATGAACTGTGTTAAGAATCAGACTCTGTTCCCCATGCTCAAGTGCTTAGCTTCAAGAGTAGCCCGTTCTGTTCCTGATTGGCTGAAAAGGCCAAGCAAGCACCATGCCAGTAAACCGTAGCACTCAGGCAACTGAAACAGGAAGATCAAATGTTGTAAGTCAGCATGAGCTACACAAAAAGACTTGTCCAAAAAAAAGAAAAGAAAAAAAAAAAAAAAAAAAAAACAAAAACAAAAAAGTCAGTGTCTAATACTACACTAGTATGTGAGGTCTTTGATGTTCTGCATCGTAACTAATGAAAACTTCCAAAAGATTCTGAACTAGAGCAGACCAACTCATGCTAAGATTAGAGAACACCTCACTTTGTACTGATGGGTCTCAGTTACTCTATTCTGGCCAGAGAGGAAAGGGACAGAGAAGGACACTACATGTTGAATGCAATGGAAAAAAGTAACCAATGCTAAAGTTTTTAAAAAGTTTAATGGAGCCAATAATTCGGCATATAAATTGTGTTCTGGCAGACATTAGACCTGCTTTCTCTTACCAAAGAAAATGGCACGTTTTATCAAAATTTGACAACTGAGAGTAAAGGGCACTGAGATTCAGCTTCAGAGCACCAACTTAAACCAAACAACCAAGAATATCATTATTCAACTTGGACAGAGGAAACAGAACAAGGCAGGAAGGGAGATGAAGCATGTTCCTCGGTCTCAAGTCCCTCAGGAATGGGAGTTCTGGCTTCTTGTCAGAGCAATCACACCGTCAAACCCAATTCCAGAATTTATATTCACAACCACAGAAAAGCAAAATTGAACTCCATGTATTGGTGTATCCTAAGGGAAGCCTGGAAGTCCTTGTGATGCACAGGGTCGTCCATTTAAGGTAAAATGACAGATTGCTATAATTCTTCCTGCTTTTCAAATAAAACAAAGCTCCACTTTTGCAAAAACTGAGAAATACCTTACTTTCCTTCCTAGTCTGAACACGGAGTTCACTGTTTTAAATAAGGGCTATATCTATGAGTACAGAACTTCAATTCACACAACATTTCTAACATTCCATTCACATCCCACTCAGTCAGTAATGGTTAACTTAGTAAGGTTTCTTCACAGAAAGGTTATTATTAATGGCTGACAAAATTGCAAACTTTTAACAAAGTGCTGTAATTACCAGAAAAACCCTTACACTGATTTGCAATGGTTACTAAGGATAAAAATAGAAGAAACTGAAACTGGACTACAAGTTTGCAAGGAAACATTTTCACTGTCCTACTTGATATATAATATAATAGGATAGGATGAATTACAGTACCTGGCAGGCTGACATCAGTCTTCTAAAAAAGACTACCATTCAGTTCAAGGTAGTAAAAATGCAGATGAAACATGCTCTAAAATGTTTGTAGCTACAAGAGGTCTTAAATTTACCCAAAGAAGACTCTAAGAGCTTTTACTTGGGTCTACCTAACATCTAGAGAACCTCCATGCGATCTCATCTTTTCCAGAATGAAATTCCAAACTGCATTTCTGAGAGAAATGGAGGGACAGGAAAAGTTGGGTTTTGCTATTTAAGTTACTTTCACATTAGTAGCAGATAAAACATTTATCATCTTCCACCTACTATGACAACTACACACAGTAGGGCATCCATAAAAATGCTTAAAAAAAAAAAAACCTAAAGAATAAATATCTACTCCCACCGTCCATTTCCTCTCACTACTACCAAACCAAAAAGGAAGCCCACTCTCAAAGATCATGACCTGTTTTCCAGGTCACTTTGAATGCAGTCTGTGTTTAACCATAAGTAAAGTACCCGGCATAGGAAGTAGTACTTGTCTTAAAACTGAGTTGAAGCCTACAGGGGTATTGTGGGGACAGTTTACTATTGCTATTTTCAGAGCACTACCACACAGAGTGATTCCATAAGAGTCCTGTGTACTGACTCAGTATTGTGTACTGTCTGCATGACCACCATAGCACCTCTTTACATCTCACAGTCACCAGTTACAACTGATTGAAAACTGAAAACTGGGCATAATCTGATAATCAGAAATTGCACGCTATCACTATGGAAACCGGGTGTGTGGGTTCAGTGTGGCTGCAAAAATGGAAGCCTGCAGACCTGGCTTGCAAGCCAGATCAAGGTTTTAGACAATTGTAGGAACCTGGCAATACTGTTTAAGTAAAAATACTCAACACAGCAGGAAATGGACCAAAAAATAAAAATAAGAAAGCATTCTATAACCAAATAAACATCTGATATTTCCTTTCCCTTTGAGAATAAATACAGTTAAGGTCACTTTTCGCCTTGGAACGGATATATGTTTGCCTATGATGATCTTGCTAATGACTACAATATTTCATGTCCTCTGCTAGGATTATAGTTTGAGAAAGCCATAGTTACAGGAGGCATCTACTGTAAATACCTAGAACTTCCTTTTATGGCAACCACTAGAGAATTCACTTTTCTTAAACAGTGAACAAGGGAAGATGGCCTCATGTTTCCTTTGCAGTAATAGTATATGTTGAGGATCGAGTGGCTTTCAAGCAGCATGGTGGGTGTGAAAGTGTCTGCAGTTTAGAGCATTCTGTTGCGTTTATGGGTTGGTGAGTCTGTAATGACATCGCCACACTGGGCTGAGGTACGCTTTCTAGTTCCACCATTGTCCAAGTGGAGTGCCATTTCTTCTGTTATGAAAGTGTTCAAATCGACATCATGGAGTCCATTTCTCCTTCGACTAGCATTCGGTCCACTGCTTACATGTGTAGGAGAGCCTGGGGTACTCGAACGCACGCTTATACTAGCCATTGCACCACTAAGACCTAGGAAGAAGAAAACAGGTTTTAGAATTGCTCGATTATTTGACCCTTTCGAAAGCAGCCCACTCTACTTTCCATGGTGCCACAGTGCACAAGGGTGCCTGCCGGTTTTCTTTGTAAGGGTCAGCAGTGAGTTAACATTTCTTCTTTAAAGACCAACCATATAGTTTTGACCTACACTTTTTTGGCAATAAAACCATTATACATAAAAAAGGCAACCAGTGATTATAGAAGTTAAATGTACCAAGTACTGTACCAGGAACACCAAAATAGTCTCCCATCTTTCCATTAGGCAAGTGCTATATACAATTTACAGACCAGGACAGGAGGTCCTTGTTTAAAGCAGAGCATTTTGTTTGATCCAATGTCACCATTCTTACAATCTCTCTGATATGTGCCTATGTGTGATAATGCAGGGAAAGCAAAAAAGCATTTCTATGTCTGACAAATAAGATAAGGTGACTGCATAGTGTTATCACCCCAAGCACTCCATTATTAAGCCTGAAAAAAAAATCACTGAAAAATTATATGAAACCACTGGTGGGTGTGCCTGGACAAACAGGGGCTCTATCACCATCTGGGGTCTGGGGTGTATTTGGCAGACGCCCTTAAGATAGCTTAAGATAGCTAGCACAAGAGCCCATGCAATACCATTTCCAGTTCTTCAAAGAGAGGAAGGGGTAGGTAAAGAACCCTGTTTCGTGGTCTGCTCTTAAATGCAGGATGTATCCCAGCACTGACTGCTGAACCCTCACTGCTTAGAATGGTAGCAGTTAGGGAATGCTGCATGCAATCTACCCTGAATATTCAGGCTAAGTCTGTGGAAGGCATGTGCCTAGTCAGGGCACAAGAACTGTAACATTAAAGTTAAATCCTAGGTCAGTGTCATTTGCCACCTCATGAATTTCTCCCTGACCCAGATTTTTGCCATTGCCTGACTAGAGAGAGTGACTTAATAGCATTGATAATTCCAAGAGTAAGAATTCCACCTGATCCTTTAAAACAAACTTCAGTTTGATCTGGAAGTGCCAAAAACTCCTTTTCATTTTGAACTCTAAGAAAATGGCTTGAGGGGTTGGGGATTTAGCTCAGTGGTAGAGCGCTTGCCTAGCAGGCCCAAGGCCCTGGGTTCAGTCCCCAGCTCCGAAAAAAAAAAAAAAAAGAAAAAAAGAAAATGGCTTGAATATTAAGTAGAAAGGGGAAAAACTCTGCACCTACCAAATTAAATCTACTAAATCCCAAAGCTGTTCTTACTGTACAAACACTTCCTGGGGACAACAATGTCCATGCGCAGCAACTTCCTGCTCTTTTCAGCAGCCACACAACAGGCTCCCTCGCTGTTCCCCCATTAAAACACACCCTTTTCACAATGGTGATCTGGGGAAAAAAAAGCAAAGTGCTCCTCCCTCTTTACCTGCCCACCTTTTAAAGGCCAACATCTGTTTCTTCTTTGTTGGGAATGGGGCACACCAATGCTGGCTTGCATCCAGGATCAAGCATTGTTAGTCCCCAAAGTCACCCTATGATGTACAGCTCTATGACTGCATTCTGCAAGCCAGGACTAAAGAGTTAAATACCCCACACAAGGTCATCAGGTAGCAATCAACAGCAGAGTCTCAAGCACAGGAGGGCAAGAGAGTCTACACAGTAGTGTTACACTGCCTTCTCAAACTGTTAGGCTGAAAGAGGAAAACTGACACAGACACACATTCGTGAGCAAGCCTACATTTTTTTTAATTTTAGGGTTCAGGGGCAGTCTACCCACCCCTTAGTCCTCACCCTGCCCTGGGTCTCCTACCCTAACACTTAACTGTTTTATCACCAGTATCAGTGATCAGTGGTTCAAAGTCACTTGTTCTTTACTCAAGAGTTTGCTCAGCCAGAACCCGTAAGGGTCACGAAGCTCCTGAGGTTTTGGCCTCGTGGTGGTGCTTTCCCTTCCACTCAGAACTTCCCAGTCCTTCCTGTCCTCCAGCTTACCAGCTGCTTCCTCAGCAGCCTGTGTCTCTTTTGACAGACAGGTGTTCACCCCTTGGCTTATAGTGCCCATCTTGCACTCAAAGGCCCACTCCTAATTCTGACCACTTCCTGAGCAGCCCAGACTTTAGCTTAAAAAAAAAAAAAACAAACCACTTCTTTGTTCCTAACACATAGACTTAAACACACAATTCGAGGAAACCAACTCCCAGGCTTATGTAGCACAATCAATCACCTATCTCTTCCGATGGGCAAGCTTCCACATGTACCTGAAGAACTAACTTATTAACACATCACACACACAGAATTCTATTAAAGAACAGTGCTTTAGAGTCCTGCCCACATTTCAAAGCTCACTGAAACACAGGGCTTCATTTCAAGGAGATAAAGCAAGACTGCTGCTACTAGCTAGTTACTTATCAATTCCATCATTTTAAATTCAACTCTTCCCAATTGTTGGGTTTTCCCCCATACACCATAGCCTTCTTGCTGTGAAAGCCTTGCATTTCTTATCCCTATAGCCCACAACATCCTGCTCCACAGCCTTTTTGTAAGTAGTCCATACTGGCTCAAACTCCACCTGCACCTTCCTCCTGAAAACTCAAACGGAAAGCATCCGAGGACCACTGTGTCCTGTCTGTGTCTCTCCCTCCCTCCCTCTCTCCCTCTCCCTCTCTCTCTCTCTCTCTCTCTCTCTCTCTCTCTCTCTCTCTCTCTCTCTCTCTCTCTCTCTCTCTCTCTCGTGTGTGTGTGTGTGTGTGTGTGTGTTTAAACAGGGTCCTACAGTCTGAGCCTCCCAAATTAGTCAGGAGACATACTGACCAGTTTTTGTACTTGCTCCAGGATGCAGTTTCTAAAGTACTTATACTGTAAAATCTAAGAGCTGGGCAGTAAACGGGGCTGCTTTTATAATTCAGAATCCCTTTTGCAAATAAAACTACCCACAGGGAGCTTGCACTGAACCCAACCCATGCCCTTCATCAATGTTCACGGTGGTAATGACCAGTACCAAAGAGTCAAAGGCAGTGGACTAAGTCACTTCCATCCAGTGTTTATTAATTCAACTTCTTTATGAAAAACAAAATACTTTATGCAGCAACTTGAACAAATGAAAATCCCCCTAACACCTGAGATGCATCTTTCTCTGCAGAGTACTGGGTTTTAACTGTATAGAACAATCATCTAGCCTCAGCTATGAGAATTTTCTCAAAGTTGAATTCACTAATCGTCCCAGAAGAATTTTCACAAGTTGTTAAAAACAAAAAAAAAAAAAAAAAAAATTAAGATAACCACAAAAAATAAAGAACAGCCCAAATTTTATTTTGAAAAAAATCAGTGACAGCTACTGAAGCTGCTTTAGAAAACCTTGCTAAGCCACATGAACAATCAGCTACACAAGTACAGAAAATCTGAACATGCTTCACAACTAAAAAACTAAAACTAAAACGTTGTACGTCCTTAACCAAAAACATGTCTTCAAAAGGAGTGTGGAAATATCATGACAAACACAGGTCACATTAGACAGAAAAAAAAAATCTCAGTTGCATAACATAAGATAAACTCATGTTTTAATGTCTCTGCATCCATTGCACATAGTGTTGTTTGTTTCCTTGTTTGTTGTTTTTAAGCCCAGGATATTTAATCATTCATTGAAACTCCCAGGAGTAAAAAACAAGTTTACAGTCCAGGTTATAGGAACCCTAAAAGCAGCGCATCGCTACTGTCAGAACTATGCTCATCATCCCATGCTTACTGTATACAGTGTGAGCATTGCTGTTGTATAAGCAATTACATAGAACTCAGTTTCCCAGCAGTTAAGTCACACAGAAAACAAAATCTCACCCAGGAAACCTCACAGCCAGAGACCTGAGGCTGCCATTTATCTCTCCTGGCTTTCAGCACACTTTAGGTCCCTCTTGGGGAGGAGGGTATAGGGTGTTAGCCCTAAGAAGGCTAAGAGCTGACTGTTCTTTCCTGGAAATGAACTGTACAAGTGTGAGTGCTCCCTGTGCAGTGTGCTTAGTGACGTCCAAGTACTTGCAGTGTCAATGTCATGTGGTGTTTTAGAGTTTAATCCTTAAAGAAAAAATAATCCCAGTCTGGAGAGATGGCTCAGCAGTTAAGAGCACTGACTGCTCTTCCAGAGGTCCTGAGTTCAATTCCCAGAAACCACATGGTGGATCACAACCATCTGTAATGAGATCTCACGCCCTCTTCTGGTGTGTCTGAAAACAGCTACAGTGTACTCATACAGGTTAAAGAAAATAAATATTAAAAAAAAAAAAATCCCACCAGGAAGGTTCTGGTCATTTAAAGTAGATACCACTCCCCACCCCAATCTGTAAATTGTAATACTGAATTTTTATTGAAGCACACTAAATCAATCCAATTACAAAGGTACATGTGTCACACCAAGAAAACATTTTCAGTTATACTAACAGCCTCAAATGCTTTCCATTTATCAAAACATCCATTTTTCAAAGACAGTTTTAATGCCACAGGAAAGAAAGGTTCATGATGTTAAGTGAGAAAAACAAGATACAGTACCATATATGCAGTATGATCTCAACTGTGAAATATTTATACATTAAAAAAAAAAGACTAGAAGAAAAATGCATCACTTGGCTTCATTTGTTTCTGTAGAGTGAAATCACAAGATTTCGAGAATCACAAGCCTTTTTCTTTTAAGAAATTCTCCAGAATTAAACTGGGATAGCTGAACTGTTTAATAGCTACCAACAGATTACTGAGTAAGTACAAGGGTTTTAATTTTTCCACTACAATATCCAACAAAAATGTTATTACAAGTTCAAGAAGTCCATGTTACTAATATTGAAGTTTAATCTATCTCCAATATCTTTGGTTAGTTAGTCTAACATCTATCCTTAACGTAAAGAAAATACCAACTTTTCATCCAAATCAATGCTAGTCTAAGTGTCCTGCTATAATTTTTTTTGGTCTTTAGGGCTGGCTTGAAGGAAAGCTAATGATGTAAAAAGGAAAGCTAATGATGTAAAAGTTCCTTCAGAGAGAATGTAAAGGCACAAGATGCTACATATAAATCAAATATAAGTGATTAAGAGATTGAGCTTTGGTGGTAAAATCTCTTACATCAAGTTCCAAATGTTTTTAGACTGACTGTAACAACTATTCACCAAGCATTACAATGTTTGCTCAGGAGAAAAAAAAAGGGGGGGGGGGGAGACTTGCTGTGAAAGATGAACAGACAGCAACAAACCCTCAAAAGTTGGTTCTAACCAGTTCTCTGCCATTAAAAATTTCAGTTTCTTGTATACTATCTCACTTAGGAAGTTGTAAGCACCTGTGCTAGCTCTCAAGCTTCTGCTAAGTCATCAGAAGGGATGGTAGAATGAGACCAAGGAGGAAGAGAACCAAACAAAATATTGAAGCTCTTCCTTCAGGCACTAGGAAGTGTATAATTTATCACAGTTTCTCTAAATGTAGTTATTTCTTTAAAAGTCATTCTGTCACATGTAAGCCAAGAATGTTTCTACAGAGTCACTGTGAAGCCTGTGCTGAGAAGAAATCTGGTTCATGATGCCTAGAGTCACACCTTTCCTTCTGAGGTAAAGAAGGTAGCTGTTTAATGCTTTGTGTCTGATGAATTAGAACTTCTAGTGAGTATTCTTATGAAATCACCAAACCCAAATTCCAATGACTCCATTTAAAAAAAAAAAAAAAAGAACAAAAAGAAAAAAAAAAAAAATCAGGCCCCACAACCAGATTCTCTAGACCCCAGGGAGCTGGCAAGGAACTTAACTTATGCTAAGGATGTGGCTAGAACTGGAGCTCAGTGTTAAAGGCTTGCCTAGCATAAACAAGGCCCAACGTTCAAGAGCAAGGAAAATAATTATCACAAGGCTCAGACTTACCCTCTACCAAACAAATGAACACACGCATAACACTGTGCCTCAGATGGATTCCTTAAGCTTACATGCTTCGAGATGGTGTTAATTTTACCAGGTCAGACATTCTTTAAGATGAATCATCTTTAGTCACATGTCCCTGTGTTTGCAAAATAGCACCTGGTATTTACTCTGAGTAAATACTATCTATAGAAAGTACTAAACTACAAAAAGGCAAAATATACCTTTGTGTATGTCCATATATTATATATGTTTTAAACTGCAGAAATCAAAACCTGTAACAAATCCACAAAGAAAACAAACGGTTTTCAAACAAAAAAGGGCTTCAACCTTCAGCACGAGGAGCCTTGTCCTAATTACCAAATAATCTTAAAGATACCTTTCCAAAGACCCAGGTTCCCTTAGTTCAAAGCCCTCAGGTTTGATCCTCAGCAAGCAAGCACACACACAAATAATGTGCCTATGGTCCCAGCAACTAGGAAGCGTTGAGGCAGGAGCTTCTCTGAAGTCCAGAAATTAAAGACAGTCTTGCTCTACACAACAAATTCCAGGCCAGGCAAGTATGTACAATGAGACTCTGTCTCCAGGAAAAAAAAAAGAAGGCAATAATAATTACAAAAGCTATCTTTTTTGTTTATTCCTCTTATTTTTCGAGTGTGTCAAAAAAAAGCCTCCACTGCCTTGAGTTTGCCCATATCCTTCTTCCAAAGCTGACTTTTAACACAGAAAAGAGCCTAAGACTGAGAACACGGCATCTTAAATAGAAGTGCTGACGAAGAGCAGTAATTCTCAGTGCCAATGGGAACACCAGACTCTGCATGCATAGGCCTGAGTCTAAAATAGCAAATAGTTTTAAAACAACTTAAGAGGGGATGGTAGAGAGGGGAAAATTTGAATTGTAAATACATAAAATATCCAATAAAACACTGGAAATAAATAAAATACAATTCAAATAAGTTTAAAAAAAACAATTTAAGCTCAGTGGGTTTAAGTCTAGCACAAAAGTCAATGTCATCAAAATAATTTTTGGAATAAAAGTATCTTTAAATTTAAAAAGTCAGTTTGAACCAAAGTTAGCAACTGTCAAAAACCACCTATTTTAGGAGAGTGAAGTTTAGTTTTAATAGTTATCAGATGAGTAAAGTTTGTTTTGGTAATAAGCCTTCCCTCTGGAATGTGCATGCCTTTCTACTAGGCACCCTTGCACCTATCTCCATGAGGACGACCATGAAGGACAGACTTCAGACTAAGGCTCTCCAAGTAGCACTAGCTTCAAGAGGGCAACTCAGAACCAACCTCTCCAGCTTGTCCACAGGAACGAAGCTCAAGAATCAGGAGGAAAAAAACACACACACACACACACACACACACACACAGAGAGAGAGAGAGAGAGAGAGAGAGAGAGAGAGAGAGAACGAACTCGAACTCGAGCAGAGGCTGGAGAGATAGTTAAGAGGCTAAGAGCACTTGCTCCTGTGACTTTCAGCACCCACACGGTAGCTAACCACCATCTGTTACTCAAGTTCAATGAGCTCCAATGCCGCCTCTGGTCTCCACAGGCAATGCACACAAATGATACACAACCATACCTGCAGCAAAATACCCATATGTATGTATGTATCTATGTATATATGTCTGTGTATGAAATTTACAAAAAAAAAAAAAAAGCTTCAAGTTAACACCATGAGTGAGAGCCATAATTTACCACTGTCAAGGAAAAAGGTTATGGTTGTCAGAATGAACAACATCTACACAAGATCATTGAAAGAATAAGCAACTGGATGGTTCTCATATACTACCATATGAAGGAGATAATTTTTACAAAGATAGTATTAGAAATCTTAGGCAGACTGCCCAAGGTTGCATAGAATATTGAGGCCTATACATAAAAACTATGTTCTTCCTACCACTAAGGATACAAAAAGCTGGCATATATCTTCAGATACAGTTCTACCCAGACTCATTGATAGAAGAAACCCAGACACATAAAATTTAAATGTTTCCTAAAATTATTCTAAAATTGCTTCAAAACTTCCCACCCATCCAAGCCCAGGAAGGGGGGAAATATGGGCAATACAATTGGGTATCCTTAAACTGTAACAGAGGCACAGTGGGCGGGAGAACAATTTTTATAGCCAGAAATTTCCCAAACCATCTACTTCATCACTTATTAACCTATTCTACCTTAACAAAATTAGCCTTTCTCCATCATGAACCAGTAACACGGGGCAGGTGAACATTAAATGAGGAACTTCTGGGCTTCCTGTTGACATGCAGCACACTAAAGGCCCTGCTGTGCAAACCCAGCACTCAAGAGGCAGAGCTGGGGCTGGGGAGTTAGCTCAGTGGTAGAGCGCTTGCCTAGCAAACGCAAGGCCCTGGGTTTGGTCCCCAGCTCCGAAAAAAAGAAAAAAAAAAAAAAAGGAAAAGTATACAAATAAAGAATTCTTTCTTTTAAAGTATACGCCAAAAAGACTAGCTAGCTCTCTATAAGAACTGAACAGTAGCACTACCCATTGACGTTCTAAAGAAGAAAAAAAAAAAAAAAAGACTAGCTCTCATGGTTTCATTCTCAGGCCCTGCAAAATACCAGTTGTTCTAATGTGAGAGATTCCTTCCCAGGAATTAAATAGGCACACAGATTACTCTCTCCTACTTTACAAAGGTTCTCAAGTCCCCACAGTGCTGTTTATACCCACACCTCTCAGACCTCTGTATTCACCCCTATAGTTACACCATATTCTTTGCTAGATTCTATGAAAGTCAAAAAAGGAATGGCAAAAAACAACCTCAGTCATTAGGAAAGTACAGTATGCAAACACAGTGAGTCCCTGGTTCAAGAAAAGCAGTTAAGAGTAGGAAACCAGGTGTAATGGCACACACTTACAATCCCAGTACTGAAGAGGAAAGAAGATCACCCAGGAGCTGAGGTCAGCCTTTCCACATAACTACATATTGAGTTATAGGCCAACCAAGACTGTATTACTACAATAACTACATTTAAAAACAAAGACAAAATGAAAAGATACATGCTTGTAATCATAGAATTTGAGAGGTGAAGGCATAAAGATCAAGAGTGCAAAGTTATCAGAGTTCTAGGTCAGTCTAGACAATTAAGATACACACTGTCTTATAATTAAAAAAGAAAAAGAGGGCTGGAGAGATGGCTCAGAAGTTAAGAGCATTATCTGCTCTTCCCAAGGTCCTGAGTTCAATTCCCAGCGACCACATGGTGACTCGCAACCATCTATAAGATCTGGTGCCCTCTTCTGGCCTTGAGGCACACATGCAGGCAGAAAGCTGTATGATGTATACATAATAAATATTTAAAAAAAAAAAAAAGAAAGAAAGAAAGAAAAAGAAAAAGAGAAGGAAGGGGGCAACAGGCCCAATGTTTTGGTGTACATCAGTAATCCAAGCACTCAAGAAAATGAGTTAGGAGGTCATAAATTCAAATGCAGCCTGGGTTAAAAATGATTAAGAGGAGGAAGAAAATAGAAAGCAGCTGTGTCACAAGTCACATGATCAGCCTTAGACTATAAATAAACAGGTGAATGAGATTTGTGTGTGAAAAGAACAAGAGATTCAGGACATTACCAGCAGGGCTAAGATATTCATCCCAGATCAACACCTGACTACAATGGATTTCTACTTGCCTCTGCAAGACCACAAAAAAATCCTAGACAGATCAAAGACAAAATCAGGAAAGTAGGGAGGGAAAGAAAAAGATCATTCCAATGGTTTTAAAGCAGCCTCTGGTCACATCATAAATAACAGCAAGAACAGATTACCCTAAGCCTAAACACACCTCCCTCCAGAGACCCTTCCCCAAACCCATAGCCAAACTGAGAGATATCCCTTTCTGTCCCCAGAAAATCACTACATCCAAGACATTAAATCATCCAGTTGTCTCAACAAAGTAGAAGCACTCCTTTCACCAATCTATGTAGAGTGCCGAATAGCCACATGGAGATGGCATGTTGCTGCTGAGTTTGGTATGGAGTGTCATCTGACGTACAGCTCAATGCTAACAACACTTGCCTGGCATGTGCAAGGCCCTAGGTTCAAGCACTAGTACTGAGGAAGGAAGAAAAAAAGGAAATATGTGTGACAAACGGTCACAGGATACCCTGAAAAATGTGCTGAAAACAAACCAAAACAAAACAGGATGGGCACCTAGAGAATTAAACATGAGTAGAGATCTGGAAGCTAAGGGGGTCCCTAAAGAGCCTGTAGAATGTGCCAGCCCGGGTTAGAGATCTGTAAACTCTAAGTCAGATCAGTTAAAGAGTCCTCCCCAGCACCCCCTCCCAAATACAGCAGCACGCATAGTAAAAGATGACGCACCCTAGGAGGGAAAAGGGCGTTGTCAGAAGGTATTTTTGGTCTATGTGAATTGTTTATATAAAAAGTCCCAGTAGATTTTCAATGTTATTTTAACATGAGAATTAACCAAGACAAAAAAACTAAAACAAAAAAAATCAGTTTGCCACGAGCCTATATATTTTATTTTCTGTGAATGTAACATCTAATAACTAAGTCTTACAGAACACAGAAAATAAGCAAGATGCTACAGGAAAGTGACCTCCCCCTACCCCCCCCCAAAAAAAAGGTTAGTCTTCCAAGTCTTACAGACTGTTAGCCACCATATAGTTTTTACTCAAACTGTTTGATGAACATTTTTCCTGGGCTATGGAATGAGATCTTGCCCTTAAAGGTGGTGTATGCCTTTAGTCCCAGCACTCTAGAGGAAGAGGCAAGTGGATCTCTGTGAATTTGAGGCCAGTCTGGTCTACACAGTAAGTCTCAACTAGCCAGAGCTGTGTAGAGACCCTATCTCAAAACAAAACTATCCTATAGGGCAGCGGTTCTTTCTCAGCCTTCCTCCTAATGCTGCAACCCTTTAATACGTGTTGTGACTCCGCCAGCCATAAAACTGTTTTCTGTTACTGTAACTTTGCTACTGTTATGAACTACAATATAAATATGATTGTTTTCCAATGGTCTTAGGTGACCCTGTAAAAGGGTCATTTGGCCCCCAAGGTGGTCAAAACCCACAGCCTGAGAATTGGTGTCCTAGAGGAACCACAGCTTGCTGAGATCCTACCTACTTTCCTTTTCTGAGTAGCACCAACCCCTGTCCCCAAAGCCTTGGCTCATGGTGACCATGTTCTAGCACAGACATTGGGAAGGCAGTGATCAAAACCACAGACAGACATGTCAGAAGAGAAGCAACAGGACTTGGAGTGTACTACTACTCAGGCACTGAAGAAATCTAATACAGACTTTATCAAAAAGAAATTTGACAAAAACTACCACTCAGTGAGGTTCTGCAACATGCTCCTTGGTTCCTTCAGTAGTTGTGACACAAGAAACCAAATACTTCACCTACTTCTATCTGGGTCAAGTAGACATTCTGGAGCTGGAGAGATGGCTTGGTAGTTAAGAGCAATGACTGCTCTTCCAGAGGTCCTGAGTTCAAATCCCAACAACCACATAGTGGCTCACAACCATCTGTAATGAAATCTGGTGCCCTCTTCTGGTGTGTCTGAAGACAGCTACAGTGTACTCATATAAATAAAAATTAATAAAAAAAAATTTAGGGTTTGGGGATTTAGCTCAGTGGTAGAGCGCTTGCCTAGGAAGCGCAAGGCCCTGGGTTCGATCCCCAGCTCCGAAAAAAAAAAAAGAACCAAAAAAAAAAAAATTTTTTTTAAATAAGAAAAAAAAAGTAGACATTCTGTTCAAATCTGTCTTGTTTTAAAAACCCAGTGATCTTATGATTCATTAACAAGGATTATATCCTTAAGTTCCCAATAACAGAGACTCAAATCTTCAGCCTTACATCTCATATAGGACATCATTCTCTGTAGGTTTATAAAACAATTTGTAAAATAACTTTAAAATGTGTATTTATTTTCTATTACATACTTCTGTGCAAGGTCTTTATCTTAGTCCATTCCTTAAAAAAAAGTGTTAGAAATATTGAAAAAGAATCTACTTCTAACAGCTACAGTGTACTTATATATGTAAAATAAATCTTTAAAAAAAAATCTACTTCTAATCAAAACTTTACCTAAATCTCACACTAAGCTGGTTCCCAGCTGATGAGGTTACCCCTTAGGGGTAAGTTTTCTTGGCATTCCCTGTCTATGTCTTCAATCACCTCAAAGTCCCTATTTTTCTCCCAATATAGATTTTGTGTCAATAGATCTTTTTGGTGGAGGGGTTCCAAGAACTAATGAGCACACTTAAGAGGGAAGTAGTCCCTTTCATAAAAAAGGTGAAGATGTTTTGCTTCCACTGCAAATGCCTGCCTAAAACATTCTTTTTCCATGCCTCCTTGTTCTAAAATGTCATGTATTTAGACTCACTCATCAATGCAGTTCTCTGAAAACTGTAACTTGACTATGTATTTCAAAAATGACTATGTAAATAATACAAAAAAACCCCAACCCTCTGGTATAGTATTTCTACCCTAATTAAGATCTTTCCAAATACATATTTCAATCACTTTCTTTACAGATCAGATAAGGATACCATAGTCATTCCTCTATCTTACCATTTAATTAACAATACCCTGTTACTAATCCAATTATCCTCATTTAAACCCTCAAATCCAGATACTCCACAGTATACTGACAGCCATTATACACATTCAAATATAATTGCTTCTAAAATTTTTTGAAGAGGCCCTAAAACTTTAGTCCAACACATGAACCTGTCAAATAAAAGTACAGTCCACTCAAAAATGTATTGAATTGGTGCTTTACTCTAAGTTCGCCATAGGCAAGACTTATTTTTACTGGTTTTATATTTATGCTTATTAATGCCATCCTAATTTAAGCATAAGTAATTGTGCTTTCTATAATGATAAAATTTTTATATAAACTCTCAAAGTTCAAAGAATAATAAATCACAGGTTAAACAAATCTGACCTGAAAAAAATGCAACAGCAGTTAAGGGCAGAGCAGTTGTTTCCTCGTGGACTCTGGGTCCCTCTCTTACTATACAGTATACCCTGCCATGGCTATCTAGCAAGCACAGCTCTTGCTTTGTTAAGACTGTCTTTGCAGGATACTCATATCCAGGAAAAAGAGTTTAAGTATAAATTCAATCACAAACCACACTTGAAGAAAATGACAATATTTAAGAAAGCAAACTATCATTTAAGAAAGCAAACTATCATCTTCTGCTTCTCCCTAAATTAATCTGACCTCTCTTGGAATAGTTTTTCCAAATTTAAGGGGAAATCTGACAACTAATCCACCTAATTTTTTCAAAAGTGAATAATAGAAAAAATATTTAGCCCTAAGAATTGCATTCCTACAAACTTCTTTCCTACAAACTTTCAAGTAAATCTGAAGCGGGGTGGAGGGAGGTGACACACTCTTCCAGCTCCCATCTTTTCATTAAGGACACAAGAAAATAAAGATTGGCTGCCAAAGAGAGGACGGTCTCTGGAGGCATTAACATTTCTATAACATGGAAGTCATTTTTATATATCCATTGATTATTAGCAGGTTAGCCTTATTTTAAATGGCCTATGACCACTTCTCTGGCCTAAAAATGTTAGCTGTTGATAGGATACATAACCTACCTCACTCACTCGTCCCTGGTTGGCTATCTGTTTGTGTCCAAGTCTCATTTGGTTGCTGTTGTTTACCCATAGCAGCCTACCATGTTACACGGTAAGTAACCCTCTCATATAAAGTCTGTAGGAGATAGCAACATCAGACTTATCACCAAGGACATTTGTCTGTCCAAGAATACTAGATCCTGAGCCAAGAACACATTTGCACAACAGATCTGGCCTGGGGAACAGTGATGACTTGGCCATTGGCTACACTTCTCATAGCCTATCCACCTAAACAATAAGGGTCCAAGAGACAGCAAGCAGAGAGAGTAGGACTTCTCCAACTTCCTTCCCTGGGTTATCCATTCCCAGTCTCTAAACTAGATAATCAACAGTGTTAGACGCAGTTCCTGATTCCCATGAGAACCAACTCAATTACCTGCCTTACTTGACTATCATGGATGAAGCACTCCAAGCAACTGTAAATAGAACTCTTAATCAAGGACTTGCCCTTTGACTCAAGAAAACTAAGAAGACATGTACAACATTGTGAGTGAAAACAATGAATTCAATCAGTGATGTAGAAATAACTACTGTAATACTAAGTTCAAAGTAACCTTTCAAATGGACTGCCAATGTATGCTTAGATTGCATTCTATTTCAACACTTCTAGAACAAGAATTACTTACTGTACAGACAAAAACAGACTACATATCTGGACCTGACCCTAACCATGAAAATGGGTCCACAGGCACACTCTTAACCATTTTCCAAATAAGTATGTTAAACGGCTTTACCATGCAGAGCTATGGCTTCCCGGAAGGGTTGCAAATCAGTCTCTACAGATGAGCTAGTTTCCGTTGAAGTAGCTCTGTTAGGGGACACTACAGTCAGTCTTGGGGGAGCTCTAGAGTTTCGTGGTGGAGGAACCTTTCCACATAGGAAGCTGATCAAATCTTCTCTACGAATAGTTCTTCTGCGCTTTTTAACCCAGGCCAGCACATCCTTATTTCGTCGCTGATAGCCAATCTGAATTCCAATATCAAAACTTCGCTGATGGGTATCCACACTTTCTATTAGAAAAAAAGGAAAACATACAGTGATCATTACAGTTATGCCATATTTGCACCTAAAGAAAACCACTTTATGTTAACCAAAATGAATTATAAGCTATGAGCATTCGAAACCCAAATACTCTTAATTATCTACAATTTATCTTAGCCATGTTAAAAATGCAAAACATTTATTTCTTCAAAGTATAAATTCAGAGCAAGCCCTAATTCTAAAACTGATTTTCAAACCCTGGTCAAACAATAAAAATTATACACATAAAGAACCTACTTTTCTTTAACAAAAGTAAATTGACAAACTTTAGCCAATTGTATATTATTAGTTGTTACTTAACTGAGAAACAAAATCATATCTACTCATGAATGGGTACTACTGTCCCCATACCCACTCCCTGCCCTCAATATATGTGCATTCTGCTTGTAGCCAGCAGCTTTAAAGTTCTGCGTTAAAGCCAAAATGAAGGGCTGGAGAGATAACTCAGTGGTTAGGAGCACTGACTACTCTTCCAGAGGTCCTGAATTCAATTCCCAGCAACCACATGGTGGCTCACAACCATCTGTAAGGGGATCTGATGCCCTCTTCTGGTGAAGATAGCTACAGTGTATTTACATATAATAAGTAAATCTTTTTAAAAAAAAATGCCAAAATGAAATATTTTTTCCAATTATTTTAGGACACAACTCCCCTGTTGTCTGTCCCTAAGTACTACTGTAGTACCCTCAAACTAAGTACTACTTTTTTTCATCTCCTATACATTTTTCTAATCTTCACCCAAAACAAAGGATGGGAACCAGAAGAGATCAGCCTCCCTGGCCTATTGTCCTCCCTTCTTAAAAGTACAAGTTTTTGTTTGGATAACTAGCTATGTATTATGCAAAGTTCCCTCCACATTAGATGTAGGAACAGAACATGTAACTTAATCCTACATAACCAACTTCCATAATCTTACACCTAGCAATAGTAATAATTCTCAGTAATAAAGCCATTCAATTCTGGACAAGAATTCTGTTGCAAGCTAGTACTGGGCTCTTCTAAGTTTCAGGGCAGCACTAACCTAAAAACCAACTCAACACAAACTAAAGATATCACAAACTGTAGATATGGATGTAAGCCACACACAAACAATAAGGAGAGAAATGCAACGCATACCACTAAATCAAGTTAATCCTGTGTACAAAATGCAACTCAGAAGGAAGACAATAAGGCTGACTTAGTGTGTTTGTTTGTTTCCCTCAGGCATATGTGAGCACAGGCTGCAGGGTCAAAACCTGAAGGAGTCAGTTCTTCCCCCTTATGAATCCCAAGGATCTAACTAAGGTCCTCAGACTTGGGAACAAGGACCTTTATCAATTGGGTCATCTCACTGGCCTGAAAACCACTTGTATCCTATAAAATCTGACGACAGAATAGAATAGGCATGTAGCAAATGTATGCAATCCTAGCACTTGGAAAGCTGACTGAGGCAGAACTGCAGGAAGTTCACAATCAGCCTGGACTGCAGGAGCTCCAAGAAAGCCTAAGGTATTACATAGCAAGATCCTGTCACAAAAACAAAGATCACAAAATAAAAACACATTTTTAAAAAGCTTCAAAATTTGTCTTTACCATCTATCAAGGTAGAGCACTTTCTTCAACTATTGTTCTAGGCACTCCCAGATTGTACCGGATTCTCATTTTGTTCACCTTAGTAGGTTACGTCCAAACAGACCACACTGAACTGAACTGAACTGAAGTGAAGTGACTGTTAGAAGTTAGATATAAGCTGAGTAGAGATGGCATGGTGCAGAGTTTTACACCCGGGGTTCCAGGAGAACCAGGACTACACACAGAAACCTTGCCTTACAAAAGGAAAGTTCAAATCCCAGCAAGCACATAGTGGCTCACAACCATCTGTAATGGGATCTGATGCCCTCTTCTGGTGTGTCTGAAGACAGCTACAGTGTACTTATATATAATAAATAAAATAAATCTTAAAAAAAATTAAAAAAAAATGAAAGGGAGGAAAGAAACAGTATGTGATAGGACTCTGTCTCCCCTATCCATTCTACTTCATTTGCTTGTTAAAAAAGCAATGTACATTGCCCAAAGCTTATTGTAATGCATACAGAATTTTAGAAGACAATACTATTATTTCCTTTTACAGTAAGCACTTCCTACCTCGCAAAATAACTGAGTCAACATTTGAATACTCCCTAAATGCTGACGAAAAACTAAAAGCTTGTATGATATTTGTAGCCTTGTTTTTAAAGTAAATGATGAGATCACCAATGAAATACATGGCTCCAATCATCTCTATAACCACAAAGCAAATAGATCTGAGATCAATCTGGCAGAACCCCTGCCTGACTCTGAAGCGTGAAGCTTACCTACTGGTAAGTAGTAGATGGCTTACTAAAGATGATGTTCAAGGATATGCAAGAATAACTCAATGTATGCAATATCAGGAGAAAAGTCTCAATGTCTTACAGACTTCTAACCAACTCATGCTTCAAAGTCATTTTTAAAAGTAAAGGTAGGGGCCTAAAATGTTGTCTCAGTGTTTTAAAACTCTTGTTACTCTTACAAAGAACCCATATTTGATTTCCAGCACCCACATGGTTAACTTAAAATCATCCAGTTTTTAAGAACTGGATGCCCTCTTCTGACCTCCACAGGCATCAGGCATAGGCATGGTGCACATACATACAGGCAGGCAAAGCACTCACACATATACACATATTAAATCTTTTTTGGGGAAAAAGGGTGAGGCTGAGACTGGGCTTCTCTTAACAGTTCTAGAACTCTGTAGATCAGGCTGGCCTCAAACTCAGAAATCCCCCCACCCCGACTGTTCCCCAAATGCTGAGATAAAGGCATGTGCCATCACTGTCCAACTTTAAATCTTTTTTTAGCTATAAAAATAAAAACTAGAGGGAAACAACTGAACAGGACTGTTGGCACTTGGAAAGTGAGGCAGAAGGACTGCCATAATTTTGAAGACAGCCTAGGGCAAGACAGCTCAGAACCAGTGTTACAGAAAAGGAAAACAATTCTAGAAAAAAAGAGCCAGATGTAGTGGCCCATACCTTTAACCTCAGTACTCTGTACAACACTTAGAGACAAGAGGATCTCGGTGAGCTTAAGGCTAGCCTTGTCTATCTATACAATGAACCCCATGCCAAACATAATTACATGGTGAGTCGTGTCTCAAAAAAAATAACATAAAATGAACACAACTGACTGAGAGATGTAGCTACGATGATATATGAGGTAGAATGCTTGCATGCATGTACAAATGCCCATATTTGATCCTCAGTGTCTTACGGTTTTACTGCTGTGAACAGACACCATGACCAAGGTAACATTTAATTAATTACAGCTGGCTTACAGGTACAGAGATTCAATCCAGTATCATCAAGGTAGAAGTACAGTAGCATCCAGACATGCAAGATACAGGAGCTGAGAGTTCTACACCTTCATCTGAAGGCTGCTAGGAAAATACTGACTTCCAGGCAGCTAGGAAGGTCATACCCACAGTGACACAACCTACACCTCTTAATGGTGCCTCCCTGGGCCAATCATAACTATCACATTCCTGCCCCCTCCATAGGCTTGTTCAAACACGAAAAATCTATGGGGGCCATACCTACACACAGCATAAAAAGTACATTTAGTCCAACTTCCAAAACCCCCATAGTCTATAGCAGTTTCAACAATGTTAGAAGTCCAAAGTTGAAGGTCTCTTTTGAGATTCATCCAGTCACATAGCTGTAATTCAAAGTAAGACAGGAAACCAGCTGGGCAAACTTCAAACTCTACCATCTCCATTTCTGATGTCAAAGCAGCCTTTTTTTTTTTTTTCCCCATCTTTGTTGACTGCAACAAACTTTTTTCTCCCAGGTTGGTTCCATTCCCTGTTAGCAGATTTCCTCAGCAGATGTCCCATGGCTCTGGCATCTCAAACATCTTGGGGTCCCAAGGCAACTTCAATGTTACAGCTTCTTGTTTCAATGCTGGGATCCATATAGGATCTTCTGGGCTGCTGGTGTCACTTCTCCAGCTCTGCCCTCTGCAGCACTCTAAGCTCAGGTTGATCCATTCCACTGCTGCTGCTGCTCTTGGTGATCATCCTATGGTGCTGGCATCTCCAATACACTGGGGTCTTCAACTGCAACCAGGCTTCACCAATAGCCTCTCATAGCCTCTCTTCACGGTGCCAAGCCTCAACTTCCTTGCATGACCCCTTCAGTCCTGGGCCTTCAACTGGCACTGCACCTTCACCAACATTCTCTCCTGGCCTCTCAGGACCACTCACAGTGCCAAGCCTCAGCTGCTCTCCATGACCCCTTCATGCTTCAAAACCAGTACCACCTGGGTGACTCTTACACATTACCAAGTACAGCTGTACCAAAAGAGACAATCTTGGCTCTCTGGAACACAGCTTCTTTGTGCTCTCAGAAACACTCCCAGAAGAGTTCACCTCAGTAATACTGGTCTCTTCTTAATCACCACTAATTTCTTAGCTTCAGCTAACCAGCATTAATTGTCCAGTAGTCTCTTCCTTTTGACTATAAAGCCAGAGACGAAAAAGGCCAAAGCTGCCAAAGCTCTGCTGTTTGCTAAGGCTAGAACATAGCCCTTGTTCTATTACATCATCACCAGCTTTCTAACTCCTTCATTGCCTAGCTTGGCTGTCCTTTAACTTGTTCTCTAGATTGACCTTAAACTCTTCACAGCTCTGCCTCCTGGGATTAAAAGTGTGTACTATCACACCTGGATTTAAGCTTTTCTTCACCTAGAACTTGGTCTGCCCCTGGTTGGCCTTGAACTCAGAGATCTGCTTGCTTTTGCCACCTGGGTTTAAAGGCTTGCACTACCATGCTTGGACCTAAATTTAGCTGTGTGGGCTCTTGCCCCAAGGTCACCCACCACTCCATTAGTTCAACTTAGTATCTTTGAACACAGGCTTCAGCTCCATTTCACTTCCTGGTGCCCCTTTAATACTCAAACCATACACTTTATATTTTTCCTAAGTTTGCTATGCTTATTCAAAACGCTCTTCATGAAAAGTAACCAGAGAACAAAGTCTATAATAGGCATTTCTGAGACTTTGCCAATGCAATCAATCTGTGTCTCTTCACCCTTGCCTCAAAGCAGCCACTTCACCAAAATACTACAAAAACAGTCTCTAGGCCACATACTGAAGTTCTTCACTAAATCTATTGGGCAAGGTCTGCACAGTTTAAATCAACCCACAGCAACAAAATCTTCCATATTCCTACTACTTACTAGGATAGCTTATTAAGCCCCACTCAAAACATTTCATGGCTTTCCAAATCCACATTGTTCCAAACAAAAACATGGTCCTGCCTATCACCTAGCAAAACTCCACTCCTGGTACCAACTTCTATCTTAGGGTTTTACTAATATGAACAGGGACCATGACCAAGACTACTTAGAAGGGCAACCTTTAACTGGAGCTGGCTTACATGGAAGCATGACAGCTTCCAGGGGAACCAGGCACATGAGGAGCTGATAGTTCTACATCTTTATTTGGAGGCTGCTAGGAAAATACTGACTTCCAGGCAGCTAGGACAAAGATATTAAAGCCCAAGCCCTGCCAAGCATACACAAACCATCACTCTCAGCATGGAGTAAACTGGGTTTGATAACACAAATCTCTAGTCCCAGATAGAAACTGGATGATCAGAAATTCAAGGTCATCTACAGCTAAGAGGCAAAACTAGTCTTGAAATACTGTGTATATGTTTGGGAAAGTTGGGGAGGGGAGCTTGAGAATTAGCTCTATGAGGTTCCTAAAAGCTACAAAACAGACTAGTTCACTAGCTCCTACCCCAGCCTAACCTCGTGTCTTATAAGGGATACCCATGCTAACCGTCTCCTGAATGACAACTACCAGCCCAATCTTAAAAGATAAGCTTCCCAAAGCAAAAAAAGGTATTCAGAGACAGACATGGTAGCATGCCATAATCCTAATAATTAACAGGTTGAGGTAGGATCACTGATGTTAAAGACCAGCAAGAACATTGTCTCAAAAGAAAAACAAGTTTAGCAATGTTATTTCCCAAATACCCACCAAACCTACCTAGAGTCAAGCAAAACTTTTCACAATCTCTTTAGTTCAAGATATAAAGTTTATACTATGCCAAGGAACCAACAATATTTAAGGGATGTGTTCTCTTTGGAATGAACAAATGAAGCAAAACCCAGCCTCAACAATTTTCTTGCCAGTCACCTGACTCAAAACAAAGTAAAAAATAAACAAACAAGCAAAGCAGCAGTTTGACAGATCTGGCACAGAATGTCCAGGTTCTGTATTTGCCAAGCCACTCTCCCAGCCCTCTTTTTGAGACAAGGTCTTGCTGTGTGACATAGAACTTGCCACCTTCCATCCTCAGAATCCCAAGTAAGTAGGATTTACAAGCCTGCACGTATCACCAGGGCATGCCCAAGCACTCCACTTGACTGAATTTTGTCCTTAAGAAGCCAAAACTTGTTTTTTCTTCCAAATCTTTCTGAGACTAAACCACAAGTGCATGCTCAATTTTTCAAAAGCTTACTGGCAATTAAAAGATTTCCCCCACCCCCAAAAGATTCCCTAAGGGTCAATGAATAGGTTCAGTGGATTAAATGCCCTTACCACCAAGCCTGAAGACCAAAGTTTAATGGATGTTTAAAAGAACTAACTGCCAACAGCTGTGTTCTTTGACTTCTGCATACAAATGGAACACACACTAAATGATATAACTTTAAAAGGTTTTTTCCTTCTCCTTTTTTCTGACTAGACTACTCCCCTTATCTTCTCACAAGACTTTCAGAATGACAGGATTCCTGGCCATAAAAACAAAAGCAAAATCATCCCATTCCTCAATGGAGTCTAATGAAAACTGGTCACAAAATCAAGTACAACTCCAAGAGAAAACTCTGGAGGAGAGGAGAGCAGAGTTGGGTCTGTAAGGATTCAAACAGTGGCATGACCTAGAGTTTGCTCTGAATCATGGTCATCAATTGTACTAGATGGAGGTCAACATTTTTAACCTGGAAGACTTGGTCAGGTTTAACTTGGTGTAGTTTGTCTAGTAAGAAAATAGAGAACCTCTCAAAAAATATATACATTTTACTAAAAAAAAAAATGGATCCAGGCCAGGCATGGTAGTAATCTGTAGGTACAACAGCCTGGAAACAGAAAAACTTTTAGTTCAAGGCCATCTTGGGTTACATAAGGAGACACTCTTTAAAAACAAGCAAATAAGCATGTCCCCAAGAACTCTTTGTTCTTCACAGGTCTCATTTTTAGTTTATCAAGTGCTTTATAAAATACATAAGAGCAGTGCCCACTTCAGAGGATCCCTTCAAGATTTCTGTCAGTTATAATTAAATATTTAAATTTTAAATGTTTAAATATTTCCACAGAACTGTGAACAATCTGAGCTAAATTTCCCTTTCATGTTCAATTAACCTGGGATACTACTTTATTAACTTACTGGTTCTATTTAAGTTAGCCAAATATTCTTAAAGCTGTGTGTCTGTTCTACAATGGTCACAGTCTGACCATTACACAGGTGGAGGGTGTAAAAGTAAACGATTATATCCATCCTCCTACAACAAAAAATAAGGTGTTGCTAAACCACCCAGTTCCCCACAAAATGTATCCACTCCTATTGTTCCTTTTATCTCACAGGACATTTAGTAGAATCAACAAGCACACTGACAACCCAGGAACTGCATGTCCTATTCAAACAAAAGCAATGCTCCTAAGCTCTCTAAGCAAAGAAAACTAGAAAATCATTTATTTTATTCTGTTTTGAAACAGGATCTCGCTACATACCCTAGGCTGGCCTTGAAATCAGTGTTCCTCTTACCTCAATTTCCACATGCTAGGATTACAGACATTTTCCACCAAGTCTAGCAATAAGTATGATTTTCAAATAAAGTAATCAAACCAATAATTATTTTGAAATCCAACCATCCTTTTTGCGGATTGGCTTTCAAGACAAGGGTTTCTCTGTGTAGGCCCAGCTGTCCTGGAAATCTGTAGACCAGGCCTTGAGCACAGAGGCCGCTGTCTCCTAGGTGCTAGGATAAAAGGCATACACTACTACCACTCAGCTCAACCCACGTCTTTAAGGAATTAGCACAAAAAGAAAACTGCTAGCTTTAATGTCAGAGGGATCTATCCTATCAGTATGCACTAACCCCAAAACCATAGGACATTCATATCAGTAAATATATGGCTTAGGCTAGGGACCCAGCATCCAGAAATCATTCAAAATTTGTTTTCTTCCCTTTCACACAAAAATTACATAAGCAAAAATATTAAGTCATGGTATCAAAATAACAGATTACAATGTAAAAAGAACTAGGTGTTGGCAGGTACATGCCTTTAATATACTCAGGAGGCAGAGAGTTCTTGATCTACAGAGAGACTGTCTCAAAAAAAATTAATTAAAGCAAAGCATTGAGCTACTTATGCCTACAAATGTGAACTCAATGGAGCCATTTCATAAGAGTAGAGCAATCAGGTATGTGGTTACCAGGGACTAGAGTGGGAAGATATATTCTATGTTAATAGTATGTGTATTAAAACAAAGCTGCACATTTTTAAAAGGTAGTTTATTGTACATAAATTATAAAGAATTTAACTTAAAATTTTAATTTAAGAATTATTTTTAAATTTTAGTTCTATATAAAATGAAGAGTTATTCCAAAGAGAATACTCAAGACCCTCAAAAGCACTGATAGATGCTAAAAATCTATTCAGTAGTCAGAACTTAGGATACTTGGCCTAGGATTGACTCAGCAGTCATTTGACGACCTAGCATTTTTGAAGCCCCTGGATTCCATCCCCTAACACCCTCCCCCAAATTTGAAAAATCCAGCTTTTAGCTAACCAAAGCTGACTAGTAATTAGTTAAACTATGTTTCTAGCAGAGCATGGTAGTACACACCTATAATCTAAGCACTAGGGAAACTGAGGCAGAACCACAGGTTTAATGTCAGCCTATGCTACAAAGTTAGACCCTGCTTCTCAAAAGCAAAGTCAATAAGCTGTTTCTATTTCTTCAGTAAGACTGAACTGAGTTTCTCATTCCCTAAATTAACATTTTCAGTTAACAGTTCTCAAAATTACTGTCCCCTCAAACTACTAAGTGTACCTAGAACTCCTAACAGAATGATGACATCAAGAATCTGACACTCTGGAAGTTCAAAAAAAAAAAAAAAAAATCTGACTCTCAAGAAAATACTCCATAACCTTTCAACCTAAATTGTTATTTTCTGAACTGCATGAAATTCCATTACCATTACTGGTTTGTTTGTTTTTAACATCTAAAAGTCTTTCTCTAAGCAGCATGTGTACTAACAATCAAACCCCAAACTATTTTATCACAAGAAAAATCCCAAAGCTGTAATAATGCACAAAACCAAACCTATTGTTACCAACAGTACAACGGCAAGCAACACCTTATACCGACACACCTTGAGTCATCAGATCTGAAAATGAACTCCAAAAAAAAAAAAAAAAAAAAAAGGCACCACAGAAAACAAAGCCATCCATTCAAACTCCCATAACAGACGCCAACAATTTACAGTCAATTACAAATTACTAAGTAGTTTTGAAAGAAAAGCTATGATGAACTTACTAGACACAAGCCAACATTCACAATTTCAATCCGATCAGCAAGAGTTCAGAGAACTCCAATGTTTTCATACCACCATGCTCCAAGTGGCCAGTTCCAAGAATCTGCAGAGTGGGTAATCCCACCTCTAGGGTACAAAAAACACGTCTTCCCTGGAAGCCTTTTCCAAACAAAGCTCACCATCTTCCACTGCAGAGCTTCTTAATCTCGGCACTTTGCAGACTGGGTTAAATCCTTGCTAGGAGCTAGAGGATGTCTCAGGCACTGTACAGTAACCAGCAGGCCCCTCTCCAGATTAACAACCAAGTAAGTGTCCCCAGTCACTGTCATGTCCCCCAGGGAGGAACAGGAGTGTCAAAAACCGCCTCTGGATATCTAGCTAGAACACCACAGATATTCTCAAGTTGCAAGGCATTCAAGGTTAGTAGAAGCTGAACTTGAGAGCAGAAAACAGACTCAGAACACATCGACTGTCAACCGGAACGTGGCCTGCCCTTCCTCCCTTCCCCCTAACCTGGCAATACAGCAAGGTTATCTTTACCTTTATAGAGGTTGGTGACTGCGGTGGCTGCGTTTTGGAAAGGGACCCAGAGAGAAAGTCCTGGCTGCTGACATACTCGGTCTGTAAACAAAAAGGAAAATAAAAACAATAGGGGGAAAAAGACACACAAGGACATAGAGAAAGAAGAATGTTATTTGGGCGTCACTCACTCCGGAACGGCCATATTAGGTTTCGCCATTTTGTTCAGGGTTTGGGGATCCCAAAGGGAGCGTGAGGCCGGAGTTACTGGGTCGAGGAAGGGGAACCTGACAACAGCGCAGCCCAAGCTGCGAACGCCGCCTGGCAGGCTCAGGGAGGCGCCCCTAGCAGTCTCCGCCCCGAGGCCGACTCGGGGCACAATAGGGCCGCCCCACCGCCTCCTTCGCCATTTTGTGACAGGGACTCCTCCCCTACCCCCACGATCCTGCCGGACCGGTATATGGGGACCCTCAGGAGGTACTCCAAATCAGGGGTCTACCCATCCTTCATCGTAGCTCCCCCTCCCAGGGCAGCTCCTCCGTCGGCGTCGTGCGGGTCAGATGGCAAGGGGTCCGCGGCGCTGCCGTCCCCTCCCAGCCGTCGGGCTATCCCCGCAAGGTGCGAGGAGCGGCCAGGCCCGGGGAACCGAGCCGGGAACCGGGCGGAAGGGCAGCTCCGCAGGCCGGGGCGGCGCCAAGATGGCGGCGCGGCCTCACCTTTGTAGAGCTGAGCCACTGCCGTGGCCGAGTTCTGGAAGAGATGCCACAGCTTCTGCTGCTTGTGTTCGGGCTGCGCGGCGGCCGCCGCCTCCTCCTGCAGCTCGGGGGACAGCTGCTCGTCCTGCTCGGCCTCCGCTAGGCACTGCCGCTCCCACTTGGAGAACCAGTGCTCCGGCCCGTGCTCCTGGATCTCCGCCTCGCCCTCCTCCTTTCGCTCCTCCATCCTCCGCGGCCTCCCGCGGCCTGGCCGCCGCCGCCGCGTCCTCCTTAAGCGGGGCCCCCGCGGGAGCGTCGTCGTCGACAGGCCCGGGGACAAGGAGCCCGGCGGCCGGCCCAGGCCTCTGTGCAAGCCCGCGGAGCCGGCACCCACACCGCACAACCCGAGGCCTCTGCCCACCGACCCTACTCAGAGGCGCCGCACCCTGCCCTGGCCTCGCCCGCACCCTTTTACCGCCCGCCCACGGCCCCGCGGCCTCGCTCCGACCGCCGCCGCTCTCCGACCGGCGCTCCCTGCCCGGCCTGCGCCGCCGAGCCCACCCCGAAGACTGAGGAACGTCGTCTACGGCGGCGTCGTCGACGCCTCTGCGGCGGCCGGGCCCCGCCCTCCCCCGCCCACATGCTGACTGGAAAGCGCCGCCTACTGGGCCAGCGGCGCCCCCGGGAGGAGGCGGTTGGGACGCGCCCACCGTCGGCTTTTCCCCATTGGCCCGCCGCAACGGGTTCCGCGTGCCGGCCCCTGAATGCAGCGTTCTGATTGGTTTACCCGCCTGTCGAACTGATGTCATCAATGGGCGGGGGGGCTGGGGAAGGAGTAAATGTCAGGCAACAAGAAGACTGTAGAGCAGGGAGGAGTTGACAGTGTTTGCGTGCGGCCAACCATAGCAGAAAAAGAAATATATGCACACCGGAGCCAAGGGACTGCGCTTGCGCTCCGCTCCCGCACCCCCGTCAGAGAGTCACGTGACTCCGCCGGGTGACCGCACCCCGCGGGGGCCTTTCCGGGGCTTCCAAGTGCATGGTCATGCAGTGTTTATGTGCTGACTCCTCGGGTTCCTGAGAAGTGCAGTCTACATCTGTTTGCAAAGCGTTTCCTGTGTTTTTTATGCCAGAATTCCCAACCTTAGTGGGGCGAGTAAAGCGAATGAGTCTAAAGGAAAATTCTCCCGAGGTGTGAGCGCCCCGGGGACGCCCACCGAGGTTTCCCGGAGAAGGGGACTGATCGGAACTGGACACCGGGGCCGCCTGACCGCCAGTGCGCCCTGAGCTTATAGCTGCCCGGCACCTGTCCTCTGCACGCTCCCGGGACACGTGCGACCGCTGCGTCCCGCCCCCGTCACCCTGTGCAATTGCTGGCACCCGGGCGCCTGCGCCTCTCCCTTGGAGTGAGCAGTGCCAAGAGGAAGGTCTGGGAGCCTGGAAAGAAAGGGGGCAACACGATGACAGGACCTCTCAGCCTCTGATATGTATGCTATAGGCATTGGATGTGGAAGTCCTGCAGGATCTGATCCTGCCTGCTCTGGCTTTTCCTGACATCACCCTGACCTGTCTAGTCCCCTCAGAGCCTAGTCTCTGGTCTATCTGAAAGTTCATATAATTTTCCTTAGGACTGGGCTCAAAGCCAGGTCGGGTGGCGCTCTTTGTTTTGTTTTGTTTCTTGAAACAGTTTTTTTTTTTTTTTCCTGCCTCTACCTCCTGGGCGCTGGGATTAAAGGCCTTTGCCACCACACCTGGTGAGGCTTTTTTTTTTATTATGTTTTATATGTAATTTATTTTTATTTTATTTTACTTATTTTTATTTTTTATATTGTTAGATAATATACAATAACCTTGCATTATTAATACATTATATTTTGTCTTGTTTTTTATAATTTATTTGTTTTATAAATAATTCTTTTTTAATATACTATTCAAAAAATCTTTATTTTATGTGCATTGGTGTTTTGCTTGTATATGTATTTGTGCGAGGCGGGGTGTGGAAAACCCTGAAACTGGAGTTATAGAGAGATGTGAGCTGCCATGTGGATGCTGTGAATTGAACCTGGGTCTTCTGAAAGACAGCCTGTGTTCTTCACATCTGAGCCATCTCTCTAGCCTCCTTTTTTGCTTTGTTTATTTTTTTAAATCCTAAATTGTCCCCCAATGATGCCTAAGCAACCTTATCTATCAGAAATCAACACCTGAACTCTTCAGGTGCCCAAAACCAGCCTGTAGAAAGCAGTCTGTGCTTCAGTCAGGTGGAGCACGCCTGCAGTCAATCCCAGCACTCCGGAGAATCATCACAGATTGAGTTCGGTGTAAACCAGGACTTCATGAGCAGACCTATTCTCAAAAACAAACAACCGACCAGAACAAGAACAACAATCCTGTACAAAAGCCACAGGGCATAAAATCAAATTGGCAAGGAGACAAAAAGTCCCAGCCTGGGATTAGAGGACACTCAAGAGGAAGGAGTTTCTCTGCCTTGGGGTGAAGCTAGATAAATTCCTACTGGATAGGACAAGATAGAATAAAAGTGTAAGCCATTTGTTCTGCCTATCTTGGCATGTCCTCCTGGTCCTGTTCCCAAGAAATAACCTGTAACCTTTGAGTCATATGAGTATGTCCTGTGTGTGTGTGTGTGTGTGTGTGTGTGTGTGTGTGTCCCTGTGTCTTTTTTTTTTTTTTTGGTTCTTTTTTTTTTCGGAGCTGGGGACCGAACCCAGGGCCTTGCGCTTCCTAGGTAAGCGCTCTACCACTGAGCTAAATCCCCAGCCCCGTGTGTCCCTGTGTCTTAAAGGAAGATGTCCTCCCTCAAGGGATAAGGGTGGGAGGAGCTGACCCACACCTAGAATACCACTGAAATGCCAACACTCAGGAGCTTGAGATTGGAGGATAACTGTGAATGTTAAGCCGGCCCTATGCTGCCAGAGCACAGGGTGATTTCCAGACCAGCCTAGTTAGTGGGTCCCTGATTCAGCTGAACCCAGGGTAAAGGTGTTTCCATGAAAGCCTACTGATCTGAGTTCAATCCCCTGAACCCACCTAGGGGTGGAAGGAGAAATGAACTCCACAAAGTTACCTCCTGACCTCCACATTCACAATGGCTGCTGGTATCAGGAACCGCCTCTGTGGTTGAAGATGGCCTCCTAATCCAGTGATGGCAGTGACGTCACCCATGGGTGACAGGAAGCCGCATATCTGTTGTCATGGCAATCACCATACATTCCCAGAGTTTACCTGGCTCACCTCCCACCTTTACCTGCGAGCGGTTGTCACAACCCATAAGGCGCCCCTTCCTGACCTCCACCCTCTCTCCCCCACTTTGTCTTCATTGTCACCTTTTGCCCTCTTCCCACACAACAAACCTCTCATGTGGAACCATACTGGCCTGATGTGTTCTGTCCAGACGAGAGCTGCGATTCTAACACAACAATGGTGTACGTACATCATACACATGTGCACACAATGATAAATGAAATAAAAGGAAAAAGAAGGGGCAGGCGGTTTGGTTTGACATAGGCTTTGAAACGGATCTCACTCCATACATCTTTTTTCTCACGTACTGAGATGACAGGCAGGTGCTCCCCTGCCTCCTAAGGTGATTCTTTTGCTCTTTACATAATTCAGGCAACAATCATGTCGGGATGCAAGGACTCTTAAACACTACAGAGTAGCACGGAGCTCCATGCCTAGCTCCAGAGTGCTTGGGTTTGCAAACACACCTCAGAAAGGTCAACCTATGTGGTCCTTGGAATAGAATCCAGGGTTTTGTGCTTGCCAGGCAAGCACTCTACCAACCGAGGTGCATCCCCACTCCTCCCCATTTTTACTTTCATTAGGATGTACCTGTGGGCAAGATGCATGTGTAGAAATCAGGGGCCTTTTGTCATGTCAACTTCACATGCGTTCTGGAACTCAAGTCAGCAAGCTCGTGTCGCAAATACCTTTTCTCATTGAGCCAGCTCTCTAACCTCAAACCCCCTTTTGAGAAGGGGTCTTGCTGTGCAGACAAAGCTGACCTCCAACTGGAGCTCCTAATTCTTGGGTCTTCCCAGTTGTGGGACTGCGAGCATTACAATGGGCCAAGCAGGGAGAGGAGGAATGTCTAATAATCCAGGCATCAGCACGATGTGTTTGGGGGGTTAATTAAGCTGGGTTTTGGTCTTCTGAGACAGAGCCTCTCTGTGTCATTCTCTGTATAACAAGTGTCCTGCCTCAATCTCCTGGATCCTGGGGTTACAGGTATATGATCCACACTGGTTTGCAAGCATTCAGATAAGAGGGGTGCTGTCTTAGTTGGGGTTACTGCTGCTATAAAAAGAAAAAAAAAACACCCACTAAAAGCAACTTGGGAAGAACAGATTTATTCAGCTTCTGCTTCCACATCACTTTTCATCATCAAAAGTCAGGACAGGAACTCAAGCAGGAACTGGCGGCAGGAACTGGTGCAGAGGTCATGGAGGGGTGCTGCTCACTTGCTTCCCAGGGCTTACTCACCTGGCTTGCTTATAGACACCCCCACCCCCAGGCCAACTGGCCCAGAGATGACTCCACCCACAATAGGCTGGGCCCTCCCCTCCATCAATCACTAATTAAGAAAATGCCCTACAGGCTTGCCTGCAGCCAGATTTTATGGAGGCATTTTTTTTCAATCGAGGCTCCCTCCTCTCAGATGTCTCTAGCTCGCATCAATAGGACACAGGCAGTGCGGGGCAGCTCACTGAATCAGTAGCTCAAGTTCAGTACCAACGTAGCTAAACACTCCTGCTGTAGTGGACTGAATCTCAATATTAGACTAGCTGGCCTTGAACTGAGAGAGCTGCCCAAATGCTAGGATTAAAGGCATTCACCAGCACACTTAGTTCCTGTTGAGGTTGTAAGGAATGAGGCCATATTTTCCCCCTTGTAATCCAGACTCAATGATAAGCTTTGACCCTGACCTTTCCTCATGAAGACATCTATTTTCAGCCATAGATCCAAGAAGGAATGTGATTATATTACACAAATGCTAGATCTCTAATAAACATGGGAGGACATCCATCTGCTTTGTTACCAGAACTTGCAATGAGCAGGAGCAGGCTTTTATTTTCATTTCTCAAACTGGGTTTTTTTCCCCCCACAGAAATGCACCCTGACACCCTAACTATTTTGGTTTAGTTTCTTTCCTTCTTCCCTAGTTCCAATCCACCCTACTCCCCAACCAAAAAAGATTTCTCTGTATAGCCCTGGCTGTCCTGGAACTCTAGACTAGGCTGGCTTTGACCTTAGGCTGCAACCTTAGCCAGTCTCTGTCTCCCAAGTTCTGGGGTTAAATAAACACTTGCGCCACCACACCTAATATATATATATAATATATATACATATATATTATATATATATATATGAATGAATGATGAGTGCATGGTAGCTGTCTTCAGACACACCAGAAGAGGGCACTGGATCCCATTACAGATGGTTGTGAGCCACCATGTGGTTGCTGGGAATTGAACTCAGGACCTCTGGAAGAATAATCAGTGCCCTTAACCACTGAGCCATCTCTCCAGTCCCAGCTCTTTCTTTTTTAAGTTTGCATTTATTTGTGTTTGCGTGCATGCTCCCAAATGTGCTTCTGGCATCAAACTTAGACCGTCAGCAAGTACCTTCACCCTCTGAAGCATCAGGCTAGAGTTTCTGAATCCTGATAACACTGTTAGAGGGTCAAAACAAGATTCTTTGCGGTTTTGTTTATTTTGTGACAGGTTTCTCTGTGCAGCCCTAGCTGTCCCAGAATTGCTTTGTAGAGCAGGCTGGCCTTGAGCTCAAGAGATCTAACTATTTGCACCCCCCCCTCCGCCCCCGAGTGCTGGGGTTAACGGCCTGCCCAGCCATTCATTTTTATGTATTTATTTTTTAATTTTATGTGTGTTGGTGTTTTTGCCAGCATGGATGTCTGTGTGAGGGTGTCAGATTCCTGAACCCAGAGCGACAGACAGTTGAGAGTGGCTATGTGAGTGCTGGCAGCGGAAGGTAGATCTGGAAGAGCAGCTAGTGCTTTTAATTACCGAGCCTTCTCCCCAAGCCCCAGAGTCAGGCCGATATTCTATCACTTATTACCTTGGTCTCCACACCTGCTTACTATCAATGACAGTTGGAACAGAGGAATTCGAAAATATCAGTGACAGACCATTATGAGAGGCTAAACAGACGGCTCAGCAGTTAAGAACGCTTGTTCTCCCGGAGGACTCGACTATAATTTCCAGCACCCACATGGCTGCTCACAGCATTCCATAATGCCAGCTCCAGGGTAGCCAAAGCCCTCTTCTGACTCTGACAGATACCAGGTATTCATTCTGTGTGCATAAATTAATGCAAACAAAACAGGCATACATGTAAAAGTGAAATAAACCTAAAAACAAGTTTAAAATACTGAAAAAGATGTGGGGGAAATATATGAACTGTAGTGCAAGTCTGTGATCCGAGCACCTGGTGTGTGTGTGTGTGTGTGTGTGTGTGTGTGTGTGTGTGTGTCTATGTGTGTATGTGTGTCTGTGTGTCTGTATATGTGTGTCTATGTGTATCTGTGTGTGTCTATGTCTGTGTGTATCTGTGTGTGAGTATGTGTGTGTATGTGTGTCTCTGTGTGTGTGTGTGTCTGTGTGTGTGTATCTGTGTGTGTATGTGTGTGTATATGTGTGTCTCTATGTGTGTGTGTCTGTGTGTGTGTCTGTGTGTGTGTGTCTGTGTGTGTGTGGGTGTCTGTGTCTGTATGTGCGTGTGTGTGTGTGAGAGAGAGAGAGAGACAGAGAAACAGGAAGACAGAGGGTGAATGCGAGAGTCTCTATGTAGACCTACATTTCAGCTGTCCCGGATCTTGGTATGTAGAGAAGCCTGGCCTTTAACTCAAGAGATTCACCCACCTCTGTTGTCCGAGCACTGAGATTAAAGGCATGCACCACTGCATCCCCATCTGCATACCCCACCACAGCTGAATCTCCAATCTTCTTTTTTAAGATTTATTTTATTTAGATGAGTACACTGTAGCTGTCTTCAGACACACCAGAAGAGGGCATCAGATCCTGTTACAGATGGTTGTGAGCCACCATGTGGTTGCTGGGAATTGAACTCAGGACCTCTGGAAAAGTTTGTTTCTCAAGAATGTCTCAAACTTTTCATGTGATGTCCACTCCACCATGACTCTTAGATACTAGTGCCTAAGTTTTATTCAAGTGAGCAATGTGTTTGATTTAGAGACTCTATTTCCTAGGTGGATCAGAGAAGAGCACTTACTGCTCTTGCAGAGGACCTGGATGTGGTTCCTAGCACCCACACCACAGCTCACAACTACTCTTAACTCCAGTTCCAGTGGATTCTCTTCTGGTTCCATGAGCACCAGGCCCACATGTGGCATATACATATAAATTCAGGAAAAACACAAAATAAAAACCATATTCTTAAAAGACTACATTTCCCAGCCTACCTTGTTGCTAATGGAGGATGATGAAATAATAGGAGGAAGTCCTTAGGTGGAGCTTCCAAGAAAACTATTTAAAAGGAGCTTAGCCTGCCCAGCTGTTTCCTCCTTACCTCTTCCTAGAACACAAACAAGATAAGCTGGGCGGTAACAGCCATCTTGGACCCTGAGGACTGAAATGTCTATAAAAAACGATGGAGTAAGAAGAAGGAAGTCTCAGAGAGAGAGAAAGAGCGAGAGCGAGAGCGAGAGCGAGAGCGAGAGCGAGAGCGAGAGAGAGAGAGAGAGAGAGAGAGAGAGAGAGAGAGAGAGAGTCTATTGGCCTCCCTGCCCGGCAGGCACTTTGAGAGCACCCTCCCTGCATACCCTGCAGGGGTAAGAAGTACAATTTTACAAACTTAATTGGGTGTGATGATTCACACCATAATCCTAGCAGTTCTAGCACTTGGAGGTGGAGGCCAGGGGTTAGGAGTTCAAGGTCATCCTCGTACATTAGCCAAGATTGGAGCTAATCCAAAATAGGAAATTCTGTCTCAAAACAAAAAGGTGCTGGGGAATGAAAGACTAAATCTGTAAAGGAACTTGTCACCGAGCCTGAGAACCCGAGTGTGCTCCCTGGGAGTCTACAGCAGTAGAAGAGAACTGATTCCCAAAAGTTGCCCTTTGACCTTTACACTCAATGTACAATCTCTACAGACAATATAGACAGACACCCACCTGAGGGCACACACATTTATTTTTTATTTAAAAAGTCTTTAAAGGGGGTTGGGGATTTAGCTCAGTGGTAGAGTGCTTGCCTAGCAAGCACAAGGCCCTGGGTTCGGTCCCCAGCTCCAAAAAAAAAAAAAAAAGGAAAAAAAAAAGTCTTTAAAGATGTATTATTTTATGTGTATTGGTGTTTTGCCTGCATGGGTGTGTGCACACAATGTCTGCCCCTCATCCCTCAGATTCCAGAAGAAAGGGTTAGAGCCACTGAAACTGGAGTTTCCAATGCTTGTGAGCCATCATGTGGGTACTGGGAACTGAACGCAGGTTAGCAGCACTAAGCCAACTCTCAAACCAAAGATTTTTTTTAAAGATTTATTTATTTTTTATGCGTATGAATACACTATAGCTGTCTTCAGACACAGCAGAAGAGGGCATCAGATCCCATCACAGATGGTTGTGAGCCACCATGTGGTTGCTGGGAATTGAACTCACCACCTTTGGAAGAGCAGTCAGTGCTCTTTTTTTTTTTTTTTTTTTTTTTAATTTCTTTTTTTCGGAGCTGGGGACCGAACCCAGGGCCTTTCGATTCCTAGGCGAGCGCTCTACCACTGAGCCAAATCCCCAACCCCGAGCAGTCAGTGCTCTTAACCACTGAGCCATTTCTCCAGCCCCAAGAATTTTTTTTTAAAGATGTATATATGGGGGGGAGGCTGTTAGTATGGGGGTGGTGTCCAAAGACAATCCCAGGAATTGATCCTTGACTTGCACTTGACTTGAGATAGACTCGCTTGTTTACTACTTGGTACCCCAGGCTAGCTTCTCTGCAAGCTTCTGAGAATTGTCTTCTCTCACGTCACTGCAGAGTACTGTGATTGCAGGCATGCTACCATATCCGGATCCGTGTGGAGGCTGGGGATCTGCACTCCAGTCCTCAGGCTGTATAGCGAGCACTTTACATCTAAGCCCCAACCCAAAACGTTAACCAGGGGAAAACAGTATTTCTATGTCTTGCTTTGTGTTTTGAAGCTGTGTTTCTTGTTGCCCGGGATTGTTTGGAATTTCTGATCAGCCTGCCTCTACCTTCCCAGTGCTGGGATTACAACATATGACAACTATGTTCTGCTATTCCAAATGACAACTGACTGACTGTTTTGAGCAAGAGCTCACTCTAGCCCTGACTAGAGGAGAACTCACTCTGCAGACTCAGGCAAGCTCAAACTTGTGGCCATTCTGTATCTGCCGCCCAGGTGCTAGGGTAGCCCAAGTGCTATCATGCCCTGCTCCCAAATGATTTTTTTTTTTTTCGGAGCTGGGGACCGAACCCAGGGCCTTGCGCTCGCTAGGCAAGCGCTCTACTGCTGAGCTAAATCCCCAACCCCCCAAATGATTTCTTGGTTCTTTTTTTTTTTTTTTTTTTTTTCCCGGAGCTGGGGACCGAACCCAGGGCCTTGCGCTTCCTAGGTAAGCGCTCTACCACTGAGCTAAATCCCCAGCCCCCCCAAATGATTTCTTAAACCTCTGAAATTGGTCAGGTCTTACAGCCAGAGAGGCAGCCGCCCTAGCTAAGGGATCTGAAGTAGGGACTGTCCTCCATCTAAAGCTGTACCTGATTTTCCAGCCTTAGTAAGGATGTCCTCCCTGAAGAAGAAACCTGCCAGCTTCAGAGTTGGGGTCAGAATTCATGTTCAGAGAAACCAGGAGACCAGCAGATATCCAACCATGTGTGTACACGCATAATATGTGTGCTGGCTACAGGGCATATAAAGGGAAGAAATTCCCCGTTCGCTCAGAACCCAGGGCTACAGATGCCCATAATCTCCAAGGCTCCTGCAATCCATTCATTTAATCTCAGATGTGGATGGTTCCATCTTCCACAGTGCACAGCCTGAACACCTCTTGCCTGGATGTCCCTACATGAAGGTCTGTGCTTGTCATTTTCCCCTACTCCTGTTGTGATTTCCCTACTCCCTCCCCATCAGGAAAGGGACAAATGGATGGACATTGAAGAGAGCACCGTTGGCCTAATTAATGACCAGTTTATTCTATTCCTTTTGTTTATTTTTTCCTTCTATTCAGTACATTTTTTTTGTTTGTTGTTTGGGTGGGGTTTTTTTGTTTTTTGTTTGTTTGTTTGTTTGTTTGTTTTTGAGGCAGGGTCTCTGTATTTATTAGGGTTTTCATTGCTGTGAACAGACACCATGACCAAGGCAACTCTTATAAATGAAAACATTAATCGGGGCTGGCTTACAGATTCAGAGGTCCTGTCCATTATCATCATGGCAGGATGCATGGCAGTGTGCAGGCAGGCAGGGTGCTGGAGGAGCTGAGAGTTCCACATCCTGATCTGAAGGCAACCAGAAAAAGACGGTCTCAGGCAGACAGCCAGGAGGAGGCTCTCCTCCACACCGGGTGGAGCTTGAACAGTAGGAGACCTTAAAGCCTGCCTACACAGTGACACACTTCCTCCAACAAGGCCACACCTACTAACAGTGTCACTAGCCATGGGCTAAGCATATTCAAACTGCCACCATCTCGCTTTGTAGGCCTGGCGGGCCTGCAACTTACCAAGTAGACGAGGTGACTTCAAAGTCAGAGATCTACAGGTCTCTGTGACCTGAATGCTAATGGCACCACCACGCCCTTCTACCTTACATTTTAAAAAGCGTTCATCTTGAGTTGTTGAGATATCTCAGCAGGTAAATGATCTTACAGTGAAAGACTATGAAGCTAAGTCCGATCACAGAGCCTAAAAAGAAAGAGAACCACACACACCCAGAAGTAGCATGGGTAGTCTTGAACACACACACACACACACACACACACACACACACACACACACACATTTTTAGGTACTTATTTTACAAAACGTCCTGCAGACTAAATATGTAACAGTTTGGAAAACAACATTTAGAAAACAAAAGCAGTTTTTAAAAAAATATATAAATTCAATGAGTGGTGGTGCATGCCTTTAATCCCAGCACTTGGGAAGGCAGAGGCAGGTGGATCTCTGTGAGCTTGGTCTACAGAGTTCCAAGATAGCCAGGGCTGTTACACCAAGTCAGAGTTCCAAGACAGCCTGGGCTGTTACACAAAGAAACTCTGTCTCCAAAACCAAATTAATTAATGAATGAATTAAAGTAAGAAAACTACTACCTAGGAGTCCCAACGCTCAGATTTAATGTTTGTATTAGTATTAGTTACATGGTTATGTTGTATTAGTTACTTTTAGAACTGCGAAATTACTAACAAAAGAGACTTAATAAGGGTTTACTCTTGCTCAGAGTTTGAGGTTACAGTCGGCCAGGCAGAAGGTGAGGTAGCTGGTCACATTGTGTCCACAGTCAGGACAGGGAGGGTGAACTCTGATTAGCAGCTTTCTCCTTTTTACAGTGCAGTACCCCAGCCCACAGGAAAGGCACCACACTTAATGTGATGAGGCTTTTCATCTCAATTAAACCCATCTTCTCCCTCTCTCTCTCTCTCTCTCTCTCTCTCTCTCACACACACACACACACACACACACACACACACTCAGACACAGTGGTATGTTGCCATGGTGATTCTAAATTCAGTCATCAATTTTAGAAACCTGTTTCTTCGCAGGCTCTACCGCTTAGGATTTAAAGAAACACATCTTTCCTGGTTTTAAGCCTAGAGTCCTACGCAACTCGTTAGATGGGTGAGGTGATCCAAACTGGTCTCCATGCTTGTGAAACAGGCACTCTTAACCTACTGAGTCACGTCTCCAGCCTTCCCCCTTCCCCACCCCCTAATCATTTAAAAAAATTAAGCCAGTCTCATGTATCCCAAAGATAGCTTCAGGTTCCTGATCCTCAGGAGTGCTGGCATTACCGGACAAGCACCGTCACACGTGGCCTTTGTAGTGCTAGGGATTGAACTCTGGGTGCTACGCATGCTCAGCCAGCACTCTCCAGGCCGAGCCTTTTGTTTCCTTGCAGGTTTTTCTGATGTAACTTGCCTTTTGCTCCTTTAACCTCTCTCTTTCTCTTTCTCTTTCTTTCTCTTTCTCTTTCTCTTTCTCTTTCTCTTTCTCTTCCTCTTCCTCTTCCTCCCTCTTCCTCTTTCTCTTTCTCTCCCCCCCATCCCCCCCCCCCCCCCCGACTTCTCTCAAGTTTCCTTGTCCGAATCTCGGTTCTGCCCAGAGAGCGGAAAGAGACTACGGTTTCTCCACTCCCATTCGCTTGCTACCCACTGGAGTCTTTCTACTCTTCAAAGAGTAATTATCTCCTCCAAATCATTTTCCCACTAAACTGGAGCTCAGTGGTTTCTTTTTTATTCTCACTTTTGAATTTTGGACAAGCTCTTAGTGTTTAGCTCAGCCTGGCCTCACACTTAACATCTCACAGCTCTAGCATCCTAATGCTGAGATTATAGGCCTGCACCCTACAACCATCCGAGTGGTCCCATGACACCCCACCTGTCTAAATGGTTCCCCAGCTGACAAATGCACCACCCCCATTCCGACATTAGCCTTTTATCCCTCCTCCTTCCAATCTTTTATGTAAACACTGGGTGTACAGTGGTGTTTAGGACCTACCTAGCCTTTGAGTATTTGACTCTTCCATAGCCACCTGCACATCTCTACCCAGCCACCCCTCCAGTGACATCCTGAGCTACCTCAGCTGCTGAGCAAACCTTTACACCATGGACACAAACTTATATTGCCAGTCCCAGAACTCAGCAGAGGGAGAATGAACGCCAAGTGTTCACGATCAACCTGGGCCACATAGCAAGCACCAGACAAACAGGGGGAACAAGATTATCTCAAAACAAAACACCAGCACTTGGAAGAGGTGGCATGAGGAGATATCAGGTGTCCCCATCCACTTCCCTGCCAGCAACTTAATACTTCCCTCTAGCATATTTCAAACATCTTGGGAATGCAGGCATATTATGTAAGCAAATGTATAAATACAATGATTACAGGTGATAAAATATGAAGGAAGTTTATGAAATTCATGTTTTCTGGAACGCAGTTAAAAAAAGATTTACGATTTATTTGTGTGCATGTGTGCGCAGGCCCTTGCACATCTGTATGTCAGTGGCCTCAGAGACCAAAAGAGGGTATCGGATTTCTGGAGCTGGAATTCAGGCAGCTTCGAGTCTCCTGAGGAGACTGAGTCCTCTGAGAAAGCAGCAAGTGTACCTGGCTGCTGCCCCATCTCTCCAGCCCCTGGGATGGGCTTTCTCTGCCACATTGTGTCATGAGCATTTCCCAAGGTTTGGTTCTGTTTGTTGTTGTTTTAGTTTTTAGTTCTAGTTTTAGTGATGATAGTTGATAGTTGTTTCGTGTATTGGTTGGCTTTGGTGTTTTTAAGACAAAGTCTCCCGTGGTCCAGTTGGCCTTGAGCTCACGGCTAGCTGAGATTGTCTTGAATTCCTTACCCTTCTCCTCCAATTTTAGGTCCTGGGATGACAGGCCTGTGCCACTCTCTCTGACTAGTCTGTTGTTTTGGCTCAGATTCTTATTGGACATCCTCCTGTCTCAGCCTTCCAAATACCATGTCTGTAGGTGTGCACCCCATGCCCAACTTCCCAGGGTTTTTGGTTTTGTTTTGCTTTTCTCATCTTAATTTCATTTATTTATCTGTTTATTTAGTTAATAGGAAGGGGTCTTTTGCCCATTTTCTTTATTTTTACAAAACAAATGATTTGCATTATAAAGAGAAGAATAAAAGAAAAACTGTGATATGCAGGCTTAGAAACAACTCAGGAAAATAGTGAATTAGGTTAAACTCCATCAAAACATATATTCTTCCTTTTTTATTTAGAATATATTAATTATACATAATGAATTTCAATAATGCTGGGATAGGATCCAGGGCCTTGCGTGTGCTAGGCAACTTCTCTACTACTGAGTAACACTTCCACTACGATATTCATCCCTCACGACATTTTCATGCATGTACGGAAGGATGCACTTCAGCCATACTGTCTACCCCTCCCTTTTGGTCTGTTTTTTGAGACATGGTCTCTCCACACAGCCAGTTGTCCTGGAAAACATTCCGGGACACTCAGGAACTCAGACCAGATTGGCCTTGAACTCACAGAGATTCTCATGCTTCCACCCCAGGGCGTGCATCAGCACGGCAGGCACACCCCTAACCCCCTTCCCTTGTCCCCCTCCCACTTCCTCTGATCCCTGCTTTCTAACTAGCTCAGTACTTCTCAGCCTATAGTCACGGCCCCACTGCGGGAATGAATGATCCTTTCACAGGCTCATCTAACCCATAGGAAACACAGATTTTGTAATTTACATTACATGATTTACATTACGATTCAATAATTACAGTTATGGAGAAACAGTGAAACAATTTTATGGCTGGGGTGGGGGAAGGGTCGCCACAACATGAGAAAGCGACATTAAAGGGTTGCAGCACTGAGAACCAATGAGCTATGCTTTCTCTACTTTCGTGCCTTTTTTAAAAATACCATATCCGGGTTGGGGATTTAGCTCAGCGGTAGAGCGCTTGCCTAGCAAGCGCAAGGCCTTGGGTTCGGTCCCCAGCTCCGGAAAAAAAAAAAGAAAAAAAAAAAAAAAAGAAAAAAGAAAAAAAAAAAGAAAAAGAAATACCATGTCCTTGAAAAAAAAAAAAAAGAACAAAAACCCTTTTTTTCTCCCACTCTATGGGATCTGGCCTCTGCAGATGCTAGGCACACACAGACAGACAGACATGCAGGTAGAAGGTCCATACACATAAAATAAAAATTCTTTTAAAAATTAGTTATTATGTGTGTGTGATTAGGTCTCTGTGCTTATCTCTCCAGGTACCCACGGCGTCCAAAAGTATCTGGAGGTACAGGTGGCTGTGATTCCAGCACCAAACCCAAGTCCTCTGCAAGAGCTGTCTGCCCTCTTAAACACCGAGTTCTTTCCAGCCATATTGTACGTGTTTGCGTTCTTTGTAAATCAGACTTGTCTTAAACTGTGGTGATTCTCTTTCTTCTGCCTCCATGTTGCTGGGACGTTTGAATTATAGTAGTGAGTGGGGTTTCACCCAGTAGGACTACAGTATCCCTGGGTCAGTAAGGGGTGCAGAGAAGACCTGCCCCAGAAGCAGTGTCAGGGAACAGAGTACGCTGCATCGCATGTGAGCAACCACTTACGTAGCGGAAACCTTGGACTGTGATTGGTTGGTACATTGCCTCAGAGTAGACAGTGGGCACTCACACCGCTAGGGGCGTCTGTGGAATAAACACGTAAAAGGAGCTGTGGGAGTGCAGACTCGTCAGCAGGCCAGCTACAGGCTACTAGCGTGTCCCAGTTGGTGGGAATACCCAGGACCGTGATGCACCATGCCTCTTACTTAGAATCTCAGTGTGCTAGGTGGGCTGGTCGCCAGCCAGGCCTGCATTTTCTCCTACACTGGGATTGTGATAAGCCACCATGCTTGGCCCTTAAAAGTCTTTAAAATGGGGCTGGGGATTTAGCTCAGTGGTAGAGCGCTTACCTAGGAAGCGCAAGGCCCTGGGTTCGGTCCCCAGCTCAAAAAAAAAAAAAAAGTCTTTAAAATGACAAATAAACCAGGAGACGGTGGTGGTGCACACCTTTTATCCCAGCACTCAGGAGGCAGAGGCAGGTGGATCTCTGAGTTCGAGGCCAGTCTGCTCTACAAACCTAGTTCCAGGACAGCCAAGGCTACACAGAGAAAGCCTGTCTCACAAACCAAACCAAACCAAACCAAACCAAACCAAACCAAACCAAACCAAACCAAACCAAGAGAACCATTACTAGATAAGGAAATAAAAATAAAACGATAAACTCACTGGTGATGCAAGCCTTTAATCCCAGCTTTTAGGAGGCAGAGGCAGGTGGGACTCTGTTCTTTCTTTTTTTTTTTTTAAGATTTATTTATTATATATAACTACACTGTAGCTGTCTGCAGACACACCAGAAGAGGGCACCAGATCTCATTACAGATGGTTGTGAGCCACCATGTGGTTGCTGGGATTTGAACTCAAAACCTCTGGAAGAGCAGTCAGTGCTCTTAACCACTGAGCCATCTCCCCAGCCCAAGGCCAGCCTGTTCTACAGAGTAAATTCCTGAACAGACAGGACCACACAGAGAAACCGGTCTTGTAAAAACAACAGCAACAATAACAATAATTTTTTAAAAAGACAAATAATCGACTGTTTTACATTGCCATATTCAACCAGTAGCTTCATGTGCTGTGGAGACGCTCACCTGTAACCCCAGCAGCAGGATCAGAAGTTCAAAGTCACCCTCGGCCACACAGTTTGCAGCCAGCCTGGACAACTTAGTGTGACCTATCTCCAAACGAAGGACAGCAAGAGAGCTGAACCTCGGTGGCAGAGCCCTTGCCCACCACGGACGAAGCTGTAGAATCCAGGAAAGAGATAGAGGATGTAAGGGAAGCAAGACCCTCTAAGGATGACCCCAGGCACCCTGATAGAGACTTCCAGTTCGCACGAATAGCACTGGAGGCTGAAAAGCAGAGCCTAGCAACCAGTAACCAATCCTGCACGGGACTGGCAAAACCCCCGTGGTGTGGGATTGTGGCTGTTTCAAAATGAGGCTTTCCCCACAGCTAATCTGCGGGTGCAGGTGATTAGAGCAAATTAGCTGGGTTCAGGTGTCCTTTCTCCCTAAGTACCATCTATCTGCCCCCGGATTACCAAACACCACTTATTTTTACCCCAGAGAGAGGCTCTGGGCCAGACAGAAAGTTAAGAATAGAAAGCTACCAGGTCATCTGACTGCGGTGTAACCACCACCTTGTGGTTCGCTGCTGCGTGGAAACCTGCTTCCTTAAATAAAAAAAGCGTTGGTCTTTTCTGAAACCCATGAGTCACAAGATGCTCGGCCAAGGCAAGAGCTACCACTGACAGTTCAGCTAAGACGCAGAGTTCAGAATATAGATTCATGCGAGGCATGGTGGCACACATCTTTAATCCAAGCACTTGGATGGCAGAGGAAGATGGACCTCTGTGCACTTAAAGCTGATCCGTTTAACTACAGAGTTCCAGAGTCGGCCAGGGCTACATCGTAAAGTTTATGTATATTTGTGTGTGTGTGTGTGTGTGTGTGTGTGTGTGTGTATTCACATTCTTACTGCCCGAAATATGTCTTTTTTTTTTTTTTTTTTTGGTTCTTTTTTTCGGAGCTGGGGATCGAACCCAGGGCCTTGCGCTTCCTAGGCAAGCGCTCTACCACTGAGCTAAATCCCCAACCCCATATGTCTTCTTGTCATTTGAGATGACAGTAGGAGCAGGGAGGTCAGTCTCCCCTTCCATAATGGTTTGCATAGGAAATGTGCCCCCCCAAAGACGTGGTCGCCCCCTGGTGGTGCTTTTGAGTGTTGACTAAGCAGAAGGGCACAGGCTTCACGACTCCATTAGTAAGTTCATCTCTGAATGGACTATAAGGAGGTGGAGCCTGTAGAGGAAATGGGTTACTGGAACATGCCTTTAAAGAGCCTTCCTTTGCCTGGCTGTGGCGGCGGTGCACACCTTTAATCCCAGCACTCAGGAGCCAGAGGCAGGCAGATCTCTGAATCTGAGGCCAGCCTGGTCTACAGAGGGAGTTCCAGGACAGCCAGGGCTACACAGAGATCCTTTTGTTCTACCTCCACATGCAAACCTCGCCCTTATGGTTCAGCCTTGCTTCACCAATCACAGCCTGAACCCCCGAAACTAAGCCAGAATAGACCTTCGTTTTCAATACTCACTGGTCAGTACTCTGTCACAGCAGTGAAAAGCTGACAGACTACTACAGTTTCCTCTTACCCTCTCCTCTAGAGCAATGGTCCTCCCCCCTCCTAATGCTGTGTGTGACTCCTTAATACAGTTCCTCATATCGTGGTGACCTCCAACTTAAACGTTTGTCATTACTTCATTTTGCTACGGTTATAAACCATAACGTAAATGTCTGATTTGCAGATGGTCTTAGGTGGCCTCTGTGAGTCATCCGACGCTTCCATAGGGGTCGCGACCCATAGGTTGAGAACAGCTGCTCCGGCGCAGCTCATAAAGCACAGAATGAAGGTTACAGAGCAGTGACCAGCTACTCAAAAGAACATCCTTACCTACGTACACACAGGCCTGTTCAAGCTGCCCCAAGCTTATTGTCATCGGCCACATCCCTGTAGCAACCACACTTCTGTAGGAGCCTCCACTCCTCACCTATCCAAAGCACACAACACACTGCTTTCTGTTTCTTTGACTCCTCCTTTTCAAAGGTTCCCGTGTCACAAACCCTAGACTACAGCAAGATGGTGGTGCAGCAGGTGAAGGGTTTTGCAGCACAAGCCTGGTGTCCTGAGTTCAATCCCCAGCACCCAAAGAAAGGTGAAAAGAAAACAACTCTATAAAATTGTCCTCTGACCTCCGTCTGCGCTCCATGGCACAGGCACCGCGCGCGCGCGCGCACAGACAGACAGACAGACACACACACACACACACACACACACACACGCATGCACGCGCGCACATCACAGGCACATAATAAACAACAATAAGGGCTGGAGAGATGGCTCAGCAGTTAAGGGCACTGACTGTTCTTCCAGAGGTCCTGAGTTCAATTCCCAGCAACCACGTGGTGGCTCACAACCATCTGTAATGGGATCTGATGCCCTCTTCTGGTGTGTCTGAAGACAACTACTTATGTACATAAAATAATCTTTTTTAAAAAAAACAATAAATGAAATATAATTATACTAGGTATAGCCCCCTTTATTTTTAATTTAGGTTTATTTATTTTATGTGTATGAATGTTGCGTTTAGCCTGCAGGTCTATGTACGTGCACTACACACATCTGAGTAGGGCAGAATAAGGTGGCCAGTTGCCTGGAACTGGTGTTATAGGAGGTGGTGAGCTACCATGTGGGTGCTGGGAACAGAACCCAGATCTCTGTAAGAGCAACAAGCATTCTAAGCTGCTGATGGTCTCCTTTTTTTTTTTTTTTTTTTTTTGGTTCTTTTTTTCGGAGCTGGGGACCGAACCCAGGGCCTTGCGCTTCCTAAGCAAGCGCTCTACCACTGAGCTAAATCCCCAACCCAACCTTGAACTTCTTTTTTTTTTTTTTTTTTTTGGTTCTTTTTTTCCGGAGCTGGGGACCGAACCCAGGGCCTTGCGCTTCCTAGGCAAGTGCTCTACCACTGAGCTAAATCCCCAACCCCCAACCTTGAATTTCTAAGCCGTCTGCCAGGTACTGAGATTACATGAACAGCCACAGCATCTCACTCAATTTCTTTTTTATTATTGTTTATTATTTTTCTTTGTTTTTGTTGGGCTTAAAAAAAATGAATGTAGCCATGAGTAGCCTGAAACTCAATATTGTAGTCCAGGCTAGCCTGGAACTCACAAAGACCCACCTGCCTTAACCTCCCAAAAGCTGGGATTGAAGGCCTGCTCCTCATCGTCCCTCGGATGGACGGTGTTTGAGGGAGTCTCATGTAGCTTCCCTCCCACCACCCAAGACATGTTCTTGTGCCTCGGCTCTCTTTGCCTCTGCATCTGCATGCACGGGTCTGAGATCATAGGTGTGTGCCTTAGGCTTGGATTCTTTTCTCTTCTTTTTTAATAAAAGAGAGTCCTACACTGTAGGTCAGGCTGACCTGGACATCATTAGTTATTACGTAGCCCAGGCTGGACTTGAATTTGTGGCCCTTCTCTGGACTCAGCTTCCTGATTCATAGGATTGCAGATGTGTCCCAGCAGCCCCATAACTAACTCCAAATGAGTTTCGTTTTCACTTTCGTTTTGTTTCTGTAATTGTTAGTGTTAACTGTCCATTGTCAGAATCTAGGCTCACATGAGAGCTGGGCCTTGGCCATGCTGTGGGAGGTCGTCTTGCTTAGGTTTACTAAGGTAAGTGGGAGCACTGGGGGGGGGGGGGGATGTCATTGCTTGTGCTGGGACCACTGTGCCCCCTAACTGTGACCAGCTGCTTCAGGCTGCTTCTGCTTTCACCCACTGCCGTGATGGTGTGAGATGGCCTCAGAAGCCAGGAGAGTGCTGGGCTCCTTGGAAGTGGAATAAAGAAGCTATGACCCACCGTATGGATTTCAGTAAGTCCAGACCTCACGGGTATCACACAGAGGAATGGACACCAATAGATTAGCCTGGTCTACAGAGTGAATTCCAGGATAGCCAGGACTATACGCATACGCGCGCGCGCGCACACACACACACACACACACACGCGCGCGCGCGCACAAAACCCAAAAACAGTAAGACAAAAACCCTGTCTCAAAAAAAATGAACATATGAATTCAATCCTAAAAGAAGAGGTTTTGAGATAGACCCTCCCTAAGTTGTCCAGGCTGACTTCCACCTCACTCTCCAGGGCAGGCAACCCACAATCTTGGCATTACCTGCCTCAGCCTCCCCAGGAACTAGAGCCGACTCGTGTCACTAGGTTTACAAAACTTTCTTTCGGGCTCAAGCAAAGCTTCTCCTGGGTCCAGGCAACTCTCTGGGCTTTTCTCCCACGTGATGACGCAGTGTGACTCAGCAACCCATGGGTGACTTCAGTGTGACTACCTAGGTGCTCCTGTCTTCCGTCGGTGAACTCCCCACACAGGGCCTCCCAGGAAGAGTGCAGCCTGGAGAGACTGCTGCTCAGAAGCCGAGGAAGGAAGTGGCGATATTCCATTGGACAGGATGAGTCACATGGGCCTAACCACCGAAGAGTCAGGGACCAGAATTTCCACGGACTCTAATTCTAGGTCCTGAAAGGTAAGGAAAACTGGACATTGGAGAGATTGTGACTCGATGACGCTTGATAAAAGAAACTTTAGGGAGAAATGACTCAGCAGTACGAGCGTGGACCTCTCTTGCTTAAGACCCAAGTTCAGTTCCCTGCACCCAAGTCTGCTCACAACCAAGCCTAACTCCAGTTCCAGGACCCAGGGCGCCCTCCTTCTACCCGCTGAAGGCACCAGGCCCAGATGTGCTGCACAGATGCACAAGCAGGTAAAACATTTATACTCATAAAATAAAATAAATACATTTAACCTTTTATTTTATTTTTAGATTTATTTATTTATTATATATAAGCACACTGTAGCTGTTTTCAGACACCCCAGAGGAGGGCATCAGATCCCATTACAGATGGTTGTGAGCCACCACGTGGTTGCTGGGAACTGAACTCAGGAGGAAGAGCAGTCAGTGCTCTTAACCACTGAGCCATCTCTCCAGCCCCATTTAACCTTTTAGATGAAAGTTTTATTCTTTGGTTGGAACCCCTGCTTGCCCCACACAAGCTAGGAAACCCCAGGTGCTCTCCTTCCCTGAACCCCTCTGGCAGTAGGTCATCATCAACCTGTCTCATTTTAGGTAACCCACCCAGGGCCTCAGCTTTTTACCATATATGGGCACAATCCCAGCTTTTAGCTAATACGTCACCACCCCTCGCCTAAGTCCTACAAAACCCCCCATGTCTTAGCCCACATGAACGATTTCCTTGACTCCTTACCTTGGGACCTTTGAACCTGCCCTGGAACACAGCCTAATAGACTGCCTTTTTCTGTTTCTAATCTGGCCTATATTACGTCTGCGAGAAACCTACTACTTAAAGGGAGGGTGGTGCTTAATACAGGTTACGTACTAGGTGACTACTGTCCGAGCCAATTCCTTAAAGCTGGGAGAAGGCGGCTGCTCCAAATGAACTTTTTTAGGCTGTTGGCGCTCTCTCTCTCTCTCTCTCTCTCTCTCTCTCTCTCTCTCTCTCCCTCTCCCTCTCCCTCTCCCTCTCCCTCCCCCCCCCCCCCGCCATCTCCCTTCCCTTTCCCCTCTCCCTCTCCCTCTCCCTTTTTCTACCTCCCTCTCCCTCTCTAACAATAACATTTTTAATAATATATTTGTTTTATTTGTGGGCTGTACCTGTCCACGTGCTGAGGAACAGTGCTTGGGCTCCCTTGAGCTGCAGTTACAGGCATTTTCAGCTCAGAAATACAGTCTGAATGATGGCATTACAAAAAAATGTCCCCATGCTGCCACAGGCACAATTTTTTGTTTCCACATGTTTTATTTACAATGACTCCCACTTGATTCTTAATCTTTGCAGTGGGCTCAATTTTTTTTGTTATACGTGTATGTGTGTATGCATATTCCAGTGCATGCAGGTATTGTGGATATGTGGATGTCATTCCTCAGGTACCATCCACCTCAGTGTGTCTCTTGTTAGCCTGGAGACCAATCCTTCCAAAAGTTAATCACCGAATAGGTTTAATTAACTGGGGTTATTTTCACCATTCTTGTCAGTGTATCTCTTTTTTAACATGTGTGTGTGCTTGGCCTGCATGTATGCTTGTGCAGGGCATGTGAGCCTGGTGCTCCTGACCATGACCAGAAGAGCGGGTCAGGTTCCCTGGCAATGAAGCTCCTTATGACTGTGACCACTTGTGGGGAATGAGAATCAAATCCTGGCCCTCTGAATGAGCACTCTTAACGGCCGAACCTGGCCTTTTCACATTGGTTCTCCAGATCAACTCAAGTCCTTATGTTTCTACAACAACCACTTTACTCATGAACCATCTTCCCCCACCTGCTGTTTTATTTTACTCTGTTTGGGTGTGTTTAACTTTATTCTCCACTTTTTGGTACTTATTTTTATTTTCTTAATAATGTATATGCCGTGTGTATGGGCAGAAAATAAAACATGGTGTGGGACCCCTGACCCCAGCAGGAGCTGGTGTGGCTGCTGGGAACTGAGCTCAGGAATTCTTAACCACCGAGTCCTCTCTTCAGGGTCTTGCTGTGCATCTAAGCAGGCATTGGTCTCCATGGTTGACTCGTCCAGGTCTCCCTGGCACTGAGATTACAAGCATGTGCCACCAAGACCAAACAAGGGGACTAATTCTTTCAGGCTAATTTATTTGTTACCATTTGACACCGGTATCCCACGTGATATGGAAGTGTCTAAGGTCCGTTTCTATCCACAGAACTCTCCGGACACCGAAGTGTGCTGGCTTTGCTATGCTAACACGGAATTCTCCGTGTCTCAGGACACCAAGGGGGTGTGACAATCAGTTCTGACGCCATCTACCTAAAGTCGAAGATGAAAATAACACCCAATTAATGAAACCTATTAAATGAGTAGCTATTGGAAGCATCTATACAGGTTTTTATTACAGCATCCCACCAATAAATGCTCTACCAATGACTATACTTTGACTGCTAAACGCACCCTCTTCTAACTACTGTTCTAGGGTTTTCTATCGCTATACAATTAAATAATGTGTCTTTATTTCTTTCCCCTAAACTCTGTCCCCCAACTCACAACTCCTCAACACTTCTAAGATTTTTTTTTTTTTCGACTGAACTCAGGGGTTAGGCAAGAGCTCTACCAATGAGCTAAATCCCCAACCACTTCTAGGATTTTACCCAACAATTATCCACTATTTATTTCCCATAAGAAAAGCCAAAATATAGTATCAGAACTGCTACCCTGAGGGCTCCATCCCAAACCTCTACCCATACTGGATGCTGCTGCTCATAAAGCCAAGCCACCTGCACCTCGGACTGACCACAAGTAAATTAGAGTTCCCACAGTCCTCTCCTCAGGGTTAAAAACAGATGGTCTAAAACAGATCTGCACTGGGATTGGGGATTTAGCTCAGTGGTAGAGCGCTTGCCTAGCAAGCGCAAGGCCCTGGGTTCAGTCCCCAGCTCCAAAAAAAAGAAAAGAAAAAAAAAAAAAAAAAAAAAAAAAACAGATCTGCACAACTAAGAAACACACTTAGCTTATATTTACTGGTTTATTTATTATATTCAGTATATATCATATATACATACATACATATGTGTGTGTGTGTGTATAGACTGGTTTACTGGAGAATTCTGTGTTAGTGTAGCAAAACTCATACACATTTGCTGTCAGAAAAGTACTGTGGATGGAAACAGACCTTAGGGACTGGAGAGATGGCTCAGCAGTTAAGAGCACTGACTGCTCTTCCAGAGGTCCTGAGTTCAATTCCCAGCAATGACATGATGGTTCATAACCATCTGTAATGAGATCTCACGCCCTCTAACAATCATCTGTAACTACACTTTTGGGAGATCCACTGCCCTCTTCTGGCCTCCTCGAGTACTGCAGTCATGTAGGGCAAAGCATAGGATGCAGGCAAAATAAACATGGTGATGCGCATCTTTAATCCCGGCAGGCAAGTGAATCTCTTAAAGACCAGCCTGCTCCGCTGAGCGAGTTCCAGGACGACCAGGGTTACACAGAAACAAAACAAAACAAAACAAAACAAAACAAAGACAATTAACATTTGCTGTGGGGGCTGGAGAGATGGCTCAGTGGTTAAGAGCACTGACTGCTCTTCCAGAGGTCCTGAGTTCAATTCCCAGCAACCACATGGTGGCTCACAACCATCTGTAATGGGATCTGATGCCCTCTTCTGGTGTGTCTGAAGACAGCTACAGTGTACTCATATATAATAAAGAAATAATTAAAAAAAAAAAGACCGAATCTTTGTTTACAGTAAAAAACAAACAAACAAACAAAAAAAAGTCTTCTCTTCCTCTACTACCCTTGCAACCTCCGCTTACCTCATCAGCTGAAGTCCCGTCCGGGGCTCGTCATGCTGGAAGAGAGATCAGGGTCAAGAGAATAGACTCTCTAGAGTAGGGGTCTAACACTCCAGCCAGGTTGGTTCAATCACTCTGGCTAAGAAACCACCTGAGGAGGGTGGGCTCAACCTTAAGCCATGCTAAAAAGATAGGCGAAGTAATAAGTCTTTTAATGTACTAATACCAATGCATTGTACCTTCCCAGAACACCTGCCCCTACAGCAGCCACAAAGGGTCATAATTGCCTGCTTTGAGAAACGTAACTTTCTCTTTTCATTCCCCCATCCCTTTCGCTTTTCTAAACACGGTTTCTCTGTGTAGCCATGGCTGTCCTGAAACTCACTCTATAGATGAGGATGCCTCTTAAGTCTCAGAGACCTGACGGCTTCCGCCTCCTGAGGTGAAATGCGTGTACCACCACTGGGCTTCCTTACTCTCTAATGCTTCCCTCCGCGCAGTGTGCCTGTCCTCATGCTAGCTTCAATACCCTGGCTTTTTCTCGTCTCTCCTCCACCGTCTTCCTCTGGACAGTTTCTTAAATTCCTTTAGTAATGAGACTAAGAACACCAAAGGGGAGATCTCCCTTATCAGGAACTCCCTTGGGATCTCATTTCCTGTTCCCCAAAATGATCTCTCAGCAACTTCCCAAGAAGCCATCAAAGCACCACAGGACCACCCCACTCTCCTTTGAGAAGCCACACCCACATGCTCAGGTGTGCCTCACTGACCCCTGAGTACCTCTCTTTCTAGTACCGTCCATGGTTAAATCTGTTGAGGGCATCTTAATAAATTCTGCTCTGCGTCACACTGGCTATTCCTGAAACTCCTTTCCTTAGCCAAGTGAAGGATCAGCTTTCCCTGAACACTGAAAACACATTTCTTAGGCTGCCGTTGTGGGGGGGGTGGGGGGCAGGGTGAAGCAGTGAGCCTCACTAACACAGACAATGCACCAGCATGCTCGGTTATATGTAGATCTAAGGGTTGAACCTACCACTTTGTTCAACTGAGCTATGAACTAAGACCATAACGTAAAAAACAAAAAGAACTTTTAAGATTTACTATATTTAACATGTATATGTTATATGCATCTGTATATGTATATGCATCTGTGTATATGTTCGTGTGTGTGCAGGTGCCCATGGAGGGTAGATGAAGGCATTGGATCCCCGGGAGCTCAGGGCCTGTGCAAAGCAGCACATGCTTTTCTCTGTTGAGTCGTCTCTCCATGGACTGAAAGTTGCTGGGAGAACTTAGAAGCTAGGTCCGATCTGAATTCCAACAATTAATTATTTATTTCTATTTTTTTAATGCTAGGGAATGAACCCAGGACTTCACACATGCTAGCCACAAATTATTATTATTACATTATTTGTTATAATATTATCACCAGTAAAATTAATACTGGTGATTAATACTCAGGACCTGGATCATGCTATACAAGTGTTTGGAGCTGTTTCCCTAGCCCCTCACATAGCATTTTCACAACAGTAAGGGCTGAGCACCTTCCTCAGTGATAATAGGCTTCCCTAGCATGTAGAGGCCCTGGATCATATCTCCAGGACCAAGGAAAGGAAACTAATGGGAGGGTAGAGCAAAGGAGGAGGTAGGGAAGGAGGAATAGATAATACTATGAATGTTGGAAAAAACAAAGTCGACAATTTATAGGCTTCATACAAATGCACACACACTCACATGCATGCACACACACTCACGTGCATATACACACTCCTCACACACACACACATGCACCCACGCTCACACACACACAGAAGCTGTGGCTGCCTGAGCCAGACCCGCAGAAGATCAAGTCAGTTAAGTAAGAAACAGTAACATTAGTCTTTTCTCTCAAGCACAGACATACTCTTCCTAATGAGTTTATGACTCACCTGGAATCTTTTTCCTTTATTCCACCTTGTAAAATTCTTATGCAAATGTTTTAATACTCCCCCCCACACACACACTGCACACTCACACACATACTCTCTAAAATGTTTCTTTACATTTGGACCCTGTTGCATTCTTAGAATTTAAGTGATTTGTGGGCCACTACCTTTGCAAGATTCTTTCTTTCTTTCTTCCTTCCTTCCTTCCTTCCTTTCTTTCTTTCTTTCTTTCTTTCTTCTTCCCTTCCTTTCTTTTATTCATTTGTTTGTTTTGTTTTGTTTTTGAGACAGGGTTTCTGTGTGTATCCCCAGCTGTCCTAGCTCTCCCTATGTAGACCAGGCTGGCCTTGAACTCAGAGACCCACCTGCCTCTGCCCCACCCCCCTAGTGCTCCTCCCCCACCCCTACAAGGTCTCACTATGTAGCTCTGGCTGGTCTTGAACACACAGGAACTATACAAACTCACAGAGACTGAACAAATCACTACTGACTGGGAAGTGGGTCAGGAATTAAGAAGGAAGTTAAAAACATCACAGAACTGATTGAAAATGAGAACACAAACCTGCAGGACAAAGTGAAGGATTCTGTGAGGCGATTTCATATACTAAATGCCTGTATCAAAAAAAAAAAAAATGGAGAGAGCTCATATTAAAAACTTAATGGCACAGCAGAAAGCTCTAGCACAAAAAGAAAAAGTTACACTCAAAAGAAGTAGGTGGCAAGAAACTAAGGGCTGAAATTAATTAGATAGAAACAGCCTGGAGTTGGGGGGACAAACACTAGGGAGGCAGAGGCAGGAAGGTCTCTTAAATTCAAGGCCAGCCTGGTCTACAGAGGGAGTTCTAGGACACCCAGGGCTACAGAGAGAAACCTTGACTTAAAAAAAAAAAAAAGGCTGGAGAGATGGCTCAGAGGCTAAGAACACCGACTGCTTTTCCAGAGGTCCTGAGTTCAATTCCCAGCAAGGACATGGGGGCTCACAGCCATCTGTAAGGGGATCTGATGCCCTCTTCTGGCCTGCAGGTGTACATGCAGAAAGGGTGCTCATAAACTTAAAATAAATAAGAAAGCTTTAAAAAACAAAACAAAACAAAAACCCAAAAAACAAAACAAAAAGAACAAGAAAAAGCAAAATCTGTAGGACACCAAACTAAAAAACAAAAAACAAGCAAAAAGAGAAAAAGAAAAGAGAAACATGTCATGTATATATGGGCTTTTGAAATTAAATCAAGATCAGATAATTCAAACAGATCCATAACCCCTAGTGAGATAAAAGCAGTAATAAAAAGTCTCTCGGGCTAGAGAGCTGGAGAGATGGCTCAGCGGTTAAGAACGCTGACTGCTCTTCTAGAGGTCCTGAGTTCAATTCCCAGCAACCACATGGTGGCTCACAACCATCTGTAATGGGATCTGATGCCCTCTTCTGGTGTGTCTGAAGACAGCAACAGTGTATTCACATAAAATAAATAAATCTTAAAAAAAAAAAAATGTCTCCCAAACATTGAGTATACTGTTGTATACTTTTAATCCCAGTGCTTGGAAAACAGAGGCAGATAGATCTCTGTGAGTTCAAGGCAGCCTGCTCTACTTAGTGAGAGCCTGTCTGTTTGTTTGTTTGTTTGTAGACCCTGTTTTGAAGAAGAAAAAAAAAGTCTCCCAGCCAAAAAAGCACAGGATCAGATAGATCCAGTGCAGAATTCTATCAGACCTTCAAAGAACCGTTAGCATCAAAACTCCTCAAATTATTCCTCAAAATAGAAACTGAAGGAACACTGTCAAATCCTTTTTACAAGGCTATAATCACCCTGAAACATAAATCACATTAATACCCGTTGGGGTTCAGGAATTGCCATACAAATTACTCAGACTCCAGTCTCAGTTAAACAGGGCTGGCTTATTGAACATATATCCCAAGACTAATCCATCAGGGCCATAGCTCAGACTCCGGAGCTGAAAGCTATGACCCCAAACATTTCTCAAGGCCGGCTTATAAAGGGAGAAAACCACAATGAGCTCATACACAGCATGGCAGGGTAATCAACCCTGGCTCAAGCTACTTTGGCTAGCTAGACAAAACAGTTCTAACTGATCTTTATTCTGATTGGTCCTAAGTGGAGCTTATGATTGTGCAACTTCTTAAGATTAACAAACCTCATAGCACACAAAACATAACAGGGTACGTGGTCAGCATGACCCTGCTCTGAGTCAAGTTATTTTCCTACATCACTGACTGCCAGGCCTCAACAATATCCAACAAAGAAAGAGAATTAGAGACCAATTTCCCTCATGAATATAGATGCAAGAGTTCTCAATAAAATACTTGCAAACCAAATCTAAGAATACATCCAAATCTAAGATCATCCACCATGATCCAGTAGGATCGTTCGGCATAAATAAATCTTTAATTATAATCTACCACGTAAACAGACTGAAAGGCAAAAACCATGCGGTCATCTCATTAGATGTAGAAAAGGCCTTTCACAAAACACCTCAACATAATAAAGGCACTTTACCACAAGCTACAGCCAACAAAACCTGAACAGAAAGCCTCAAACATTTCTTCCAAAATCAAGAACAAGACAGGAGTATTGTATTAGTCAGGGTTCTCTAGAGTCACCGAACTTATGGAATGTCTCCATATTGGAATGACCTACAGTCTGCAGTCCGGGTAACCCAACAACGAATGGAAGTTCAAGAATCTAGAAGTTGGGGGCTGGGGATTTAGCTCAGTGGTAGAGCGCTTACCTAGGAAGCGCAAGGCCCTGGGTTCGGTCCCCAGCTCCGAAAAAAAGAACCAAAAAAAAAAAAAAAAAAAAAAAAAAAAGAATCTAGAAGCCGTTCAGTCCCAGGAGTCAGGGTGTTTCAGCCGGTCTTCTGCATTCTTCTAGAGTTCTAAAGAAGTAGGTTCCAACAGCTATGCTGGCAAGTAAGTGCAAGCAGGCAAAGAAGGACAAACCCTTCCTTTTCCCATTGTCCTTCTGTAGGCCTCCAGCAGAAGGTATGTCCCAGATTAAAGGTGTGTGCCACCATACTTGCTCTGATCCAGGCTGGCCTTGAACTCAGAGATCTGCTTGCCTCTGTCTCCTGGGATTGAAGGCATATACAACCTTGCCTGGGCCTAAACTTTTCCTGGCCACTATGCCTCAAGATCCATATCAAGATCGGGGCAGAAGCCTGTGTCTTCCAGCCTCAAGATCTGGATCACAGGTGTACCCTCCATTTCTGGACTGTAGTTCATTCCAGATATGGTCACCTTGACAACCAGGAATAGCCATCTCAAATATTCACTCTCTCTGTACCTGTTCAATATATTATTTGAAGTTTAAGCTAGAATAATAACAGAAATGAAGGCGATCAAGGTGTTGGGGATTGGTTCTAATGCTTTGTATTGATCTGGTCCCTAATTTCAGAATCTGCATGTCAAAATGCTGAAAGTCCTTGTCCCTAATTGGATTTTGACCTATCAATAAAGAGCCAACGGGCAATGGCTGGGCAGGTAGACTGAGGCAGGACCTTTAGATTTGCATGGGTTAGGGACTGGGAGAAAGGAAGGAGAAAGAGAATCGCCTTTCTGGGGAAAAGGATGGGACATATGAGCAGCAGGAGAGAAAGCCAGCCAGCCATGTAAGTAAGTAAGTAAAGTAAGTAAGTAAGCAAGTAAGTAAGTAAGTAGGTAAGTGGCCACCGGCCACTTCCTTGTTTGGGCCTGGAGTATCAGGGGAAGGTTTAGGAGTCTCAAGAATACCATAGGGGAGTATATGCTAGCAGGGAATGTTTAGGTATTCCCAGTCTTTGAGCTAGTCATGACATGTTAAAAACTAACTGGTGTGTGTGTGTGTGTGTGTGTGTGTGTGTGTGTCTTTCATTAATGAATCCAAAGAGCTCCTGGGCAGATGGCTGGGAGTGCACCCCACTGGGAACCAAAGCAGTTTAGCCCATTACCACTATATCAAGGGAATACAGATAGAAAAGAAAGAAGTCGGGGACTGGAGAGATGGCTCAGTGGTTAAGAGCACTGACTGCTCTTCCAGAGGTTCTGAGTTCAAATCCCAGCAACCACATGGTGGCTCACAACCATCTGTAATGTGATCTAATGCCCTCTTCTGGTGTGTCTGAAGATAGCTACAGTGAATTCATTAAAATAAAATTAATTAAAAAACAAAAGAAAGGAAAGAAGTCAAAAGATCCTTATTTGTAGAGGATGAGAGTATACATAAATGACCATAAAACTCTACCAGGAAACATCAGCATGTGATAAATTACACTTTCAGCAAAATAATAGGATTCAAAAAGCAGTGACCTTTATGTCTTCCTTATACAAATGACAGACTGAGAAACAAATCAGGAAAACAATACTTTTCACAATAGCTTCAAAATAAACTCAGTCATGTTGGTGAGAGCCTTTAATCCCAGTACTCAGAAAGTAGAAACATGCAAATTTGAAGACCAGCCTTTTCTACATAGTGAGTACCAGAACAGTCAAGGCTGTATTGAGACCTTGTCTCAAATATATATATATATCAGAAAATGGAAATATCTCCCATGCCCATGAATCAGTGGGATCAACATAGTAAAAATAGCCATACTACCAAAAGCAATCTACAAATTCAATGCAATCCCAATCAAGATTCCAACAAAATTCTTCAAAGAAGTTGAAAGGATAGTTATTAATTTCATATGTGGGCACATTGGAAACCCTAAGACAGAAGTTGATACCAGGAGTGGGGTATTACTGATAGGCCTGACCAGGTTTTGTTTGGAGGAATGTAGATTTTTGGGACTTTTGAAAGCAGTGAAATTAAGTGGGGCTTAATGGGCCATCCTAGTAGGAATATAGAAGACTTTATTGCTGAGGATGACTTGAGCTGTGGGATCCTGGCTATAGAGGTTTCAGAGAAGAATTTTAATTTGTGGCCAAGGGATGGTTCTTGTGATATTTTGGTGAAGAATGTGGCTGCTTTTTGCACTTGTTAGAAGAGTTAGCCTGAGGCTAAGGGGAAGAGAGTCAAATTAGTTGTATTGACAAAGGCAGTCTCAAAACAACACAGTTCAGACTTTGTACTTGTGATTTAATCTCACGAAGCATGTTTTGATGAAACATAGCAAGCTTAAAAAGAAAAAATACAGGGGGGGGGCATCAAAAAAAAAAAGAAAAAATACAAAATATTCAAGTATTAAAGGGGCACCAGGAAGTAGAATGGAGCTCACTCTTTTTTTTTTTAAATGTTTCGTTTTGCTGTTTTTTTTTTTTAAAGATTTATTTATTTATTATATATAAGTATACTGTAGCTGTTCAGACACACCAGAAGAGGGCACCAGATCTCATTACAGATGGTTGTGAGCCACCATGTGGTTGCTGGGATTTGAGCTCAGGACCTCTGGAAGAGCAGCCAGTGCTCTTAACCACTGAGCCATCTCTCCAGCCCCTGGAGCTCACTCTTATGTTCTCGGAGATAAAACAGACTGAGGGAGTGGTGACCTGAAACCAGTTCAGGCGTTGGTGGTACACACCTTTAATCACAGGAGACAGAGGCTAGCAGATCTCTGAGTTTAAGGTCAGCCTGGTACAGAGCAAGTTCCAAGTAGAAAAAGTTTAGGTCTAGACATGGTTGTATACAGCTTTAATCCCAGCATTCAGGAGACAGAACCATGTAGATCTTTGAGTTCAAGGTCCATCTACAGAGCAAGTTCCAAAATAGCCAAGCTGTGAAGGAGTTGGAAAACAGAAAGCTGGTGATGATATAATACAACAAGGGGGCCATGTTCCAGCTCCAGCAAACAACACAACTTTGGTGGCTTCAGCCATGTGTCTCTGGCATTAGAGTTAAAAATAGAAGGGACTACTGGGATGGTAGATGCTGGTTAGCTGGAGTTAAGGAATTAGTGGTGGTTAAGAAGAGACCAGTATCACTGAGGTGAAATCTTCTGGGGAGTGTTTCTGAGAGCACAAAGAAGCTGTATTCCAGGGATAACCACGGTTGTACTGCCCAGCTTCAGCTGGACTTGGTAATGTGTGGTACTGGTTTTGAGGGTATGAAGGGGCCTTGGAGAGCAGCTGAGGCTTGGCACTGTGAGAGGCCATAGCAGGCCATTGGTGAAGGTGCAGCCTCAGTTGCAGGACTGAAAGGTTCATGCAAAGGAGTTGAGGCTTGGCACCATGAAGAGAGTCTATGTGAAGCTATTAGTGAAGCCTAGTTGCAGCAGAAGACTCCAGTGTATTAGAAGTTCTAGTATTGTAAGACCCCGAAGTGGTCTTAGCTCAGGAGCGTGACCCACAGAACACATCTTGACAAAGAGAGCGATGCAACGGCAAGAGGTTTAATGATCCACATACATGGAGTTGCTCATCCACACAGGGAGAGGCAACCCTGAGCTCAAAAAGTACACACCTTTAATTCTTTACAGAGGGAAGACTTCAGCAACAGGGTTAGCTGGCCTATTCTCATTGGTGGAACACAGGACAAAGGATCTTTTCAGGTATTGGCTGGCCTGCTCAAGGAGCTGTTCTTGGCTTAGTCACTTTCCTTATCCAGCCCTGCACCTGGCCTTGGAAAACCACTGGGAAAGGGCTAAATTGGCAAGTCCCTTAGAAGGCAGGGAGGAACTGGGTGGTCGGGCAGGGTCAGGACGACATCTTGAGGTTGTTCTCGGTATTTACCACAGGGAGGGGGAAGGGTTTTTTCTGAGAACAGTTATCTTTGTTTTGTCTTTTTTTTTTTTTTTTTTTTGGGAGCTGGGGACCGAACCCAGGGCCTTGCACTTCCTAGGCAAGTGCTCTACCACTGAGCTAAATCCCCAACCCAACTAAGATAAGTTTTGTCTTATCTTAGCTTGATCATTCTTCTGACTGACATCTTTTTTTTTTTTTTCAGAGCTGGGGACCGAACCCAGGGCCTTGTGCTTCCTAGGTAAGCGCTCTACCACTGAGCTAAATCCCCAGCCCCTGACTGACATCTTGATCACCAAAACTTTGTCATAACATTAGGCAACATGACATCAGATGTTGGTTTCTCAGAAAAGTCACAAGTTTGTCATATCTCTAGGCATCCTAACATTAGATGTATTCAAAACCTTGTTTTTACAACTTTGTTTTTCACATCTATGAAACTTTATTTCTTCACTAGTACCATGGCATGATCACCAATAAAAGCAACAGCAGTGGAATAGAGTCAACCAGATCCTAGAGTGCTATAGAGTACAGAGCTGGAGGTATGACCCAAGCCCTTTTGAGAAGTCAGAAAGATTATGTGGATCCCAGATATTGGAACGAGAAGCTGTGAAGTTGAAGATGCCTTGGATACCCCAAGATGTTAGAGTTGTCAGAGTTGTGGGATACCTACCAAGAAAAGGTACTAACAGGGAGCAGAACCAGCCCAGGAGAAAGACGTTTGTTCAGTCAACAGAGATGAAAGGGGTTGGAGAAGTGAAGAGTGCTTTGATATTAGATATGGAGGTGCAGAGTTTGGAGTTTGCCAGGTTGGTTTCTTTGGTCTTGTTTTGGTCCAGTATTTCCTCACTATGACGTTTTGGAATGGTAATGTGATATTGAAGATGTACAATCTGCTTTTTTATTTTTATTTTATAGGGGATTACAGTTAAGTGATTGGATGAACATCAGAAGAGACTTTGAACTTTTAACATTATTGAGACTGTTTTAGAGTATAGAATTTTTTGAAGTTGGACTAAAGGTTTTAGCATTATGTGGCTAGGTATGGCCCCCATAGACTCATGTATTTGAACAAACCTACTGGGTCCAAGGAGTAGAAAGTGTTTGTTTGAATATTCTTGGCCTACGGAGTGGTGCTATTAGGAAGCGTGGCCTTGTTAGAGTAGGTATGGCATTTTTGGAGGAGGTGTGTCACTGTCGCTTTGAGACCCTCCTCCTAGCTTTCTGAAAAGCTCCTGTCTTCCTTTCCATGAAGATGTAGAGCTCTCAGCTCTGCCTGCACCATGCCTGCATGGACACTGCCATGTTCCCACTTAATGGGGGTGGACGGAACCTCTGAACACGTAAGCCAGACCCAATTAGATATTGCCCTTTATAAGAGTTGCCTTGGTCATGGTGTCTCTTCATAGTAATGGAAACCTAACTAAGATAATATGTAAAAACAAAAACGAACCTAGGACAGCTAAAACAATTCTGAATCATAAAAGAATGGTATGAGATATCATTATCCTCCAACATAAACTATAGAGCTATATGTAGTAATAAAAACAGCATGGTATGGGGTTGGGGATTTAGCTCAGTGGTAGAGTGCTTGCCTAGGAAGCGCAAGGCCCTGGGTTCGGTCCCCAGCTCCGAAAAAAAAGAACCAAAAAAAAAAAAAAAAAAAAACAGCATGGTATTGGCATATGAGCAGATATATTGATCAGTGCAATTGAACTGAAGACCTAGACATAACTCCACACACCTAGGATTCCAGATTTTTGATGAGAAGCCAAAACTATACACTGGTAAAAAGAAGCAAGCATCTCCAACAAATGATGCCGGTCAAACTGGATGTCTGCATGTAGAAGAATTCAAACAGTTCTATATTTATCATCCTGAACAAATGCCAATATCAAATAGATCAAGAACCTCAACCTGAGGCCAGATACTCTGAGTCTAATAGAAGAGAAAGTGGAGAATAGCCTTGAGCTCATTGGCACAGGCAAAGACTTTCTGAACAGGACACTGAGATCATGGCATTGACTAATAATTAATAAATGCTACCTTATAAAATTGTAAATCTCTGTATGGATACCATAATCTGGACAAAGGAGCAGGCTACAACATGGGAAAAGATATTTACCAATTTTGCATCTGATAGAGTGCTTTTTTAAAAAAATATTTTATTTATTTTATTTATACAAGTATACTATAGGTATCTTCACACACACCAGAAGAGGGCATCAGATCTCTTTACAGATGGTTGTGAGCCACCATGTGGTTGCTGGGATTTGAACTCAGGACCTCTGGAAGAGCAGACAGTACTCTTAACCACTGAGCCATCTCTCCAGCTCTGATAGAGTGCTTTTTATATCTAAAATACATATTGACCTAACCAAACTGGACATCAAAAAAACACAAACAACCCAATTAAAAATGTGGTACAAGGGGCTGGAGAGATGGCTCAGCGGTTAAGAGCTCCGACTGCTCTGCCAGAGGTCCTGAGTTCAATTCCCAGCAACCACATGGTGGCTCACAACCATCTGTAATGAGACCTGGTGTGTCTGAAGACAGCTACAGTGTACTCCTATGCAGTAAATAAATAAATCTAAAAAGAAAAAAAGAAAAAGAAAAAAAATGTGGTACAAAACTAAACAGAGAGTTCAGAAAAAATGGAACTCAAATATCTGAGAGACACTTAAAGATATGTTCAACATCCTTAGCCATCTGGGAAATGGAAAGTAGAAGTAATTTGAGGTTTCAAGTTTATAGCAGTCAGAGTGGGGAAGATTAATAAAATAACATCTCGGGGTTGGGGATTTAGCTCAGTGGTAGAGCGCTTGCCTAGCAAGTGCAAGGCCCTGGGTTCAGTCCCCAGCTCCGAAAAAAAGAAAAAAAAAATAACATCTCATCCTGGTTAGGCTGTGGGGAGGTGGACCACTCCTCCATTGCTGGTGGGAGTGCAAACTTGAACAGCCATTGTGAATATCAGAGTGGTGGCTTCTCAGGAGGTTGGCAATACATTGACCTCAAGATCCAGCTATACCACTCTTAGGAATCTACCCAAATGACTCTGCATCCTGCTACAGAGACACTGCTCATCCATGTTCCCCCGTGCTCTTTTCATAGTAACCAGAAATTGGAAGCAGCCTCGATGTCCCTCATCAGAAGAATGGATAAGGAAAATGTAGTACTTTTTTTTAAAATTTATTTATTTAATGTAGATGAGCACACTGTAGCTGTCTTCAGACACATCAGAAGAGGGCATCAGATCCTATTACAGACGGTTGTGAGCCACCATGTGGTTGCTGGGAATTGAACTCAGGACCTCTGGAAGAGCAGTCAGTGCTCTTAACCACTGAGCCATCTCTCCAGCCCAAAATGTAGTACTTTTATACAAAGAGCTATTACTCAACAGTTAAAAAAGATGGAATCACAAAATTCGAAGGATGGAATTTTAAAAAGTCGTCCTGAATGAGGTAACCCAACCCAGAAAGACAAATGTGATATGAATTCACTCACAAGTGGATATTAGTTGTCAAGCCAATGATACCAAGCTACAAGCCATAGAATCACAGAGGCTGGGTATAGAGTAGGGGACTAGGTGGGAGGGAAGGATCTCCCATGGAAAGAGATAGTGATTTGAAGAGGTTTGGCTCCCATAGATTCACGTGTTTGAATGCTTAGCCCACAGGGTATGATACTATTAGGAGATGTGGTCCTAGGAAATGTGTCACTGTGGGGGCGAGTTTTGAGGTCTCCCATGCTCAAGCTCTGTACAGTGAGGAATCCAGTCTCCTCCTGGCTGCCTTCAGATCAAGATGCCTGTCAGCTCCTCCAGCACCCTGATAATAATGGACTAAACCTCTGAAACTGTAAGCCAGGACCAATGTTTGCCTTCATAAGACTTGCCTTGGTCATGGCGTCTCTTCAAAGCAATGGAAACCCTAATTAAGGCAGTGTTGAAATCGATTATATAAATATGTAGAACGGGGGCATGACGGGCACAATGGGAGGATTAAATGCAGAGAGAGAGAGAGAGAGAGAGAGAGAGAGAGAGAGAGAGAGAGAGAAGAGGCTGTGAAGGGACAGTATACAGAGGCACAGCTAACAATAAGGACGACTTGAAGGGTCATGTGGAGACCCACTACTAGGAAGAAGCTTCTTGTTTATGGGTTTGTTTTTCAAGACAGGATTTCTCTGTGAAACAGCCCTGGCTGTCCTGGAGCTACTCTGCAAACCTCAAACTCACAGAGATCCTCCTGTCTCTGTCTCCCAAGTGCCAGGCTTAAAGTCATGCACCACCATTGCCCTATAGCAAGAAGCTTCCTAAAATCTATACGTATATTAAAGAAATCTATGTAGAGGGTTGGGGATTTAGCTCAGTGGTAGAGCGCTTGCCTAGCAAGCGCAAGGCCCTGGGTTCGGTCCCCAGCTCTGAAAAAAAAAAAAAACAAAAAAACAAAAAAACAAAAAGAAATCTATGTAGAGTCAAACCCCAAGTAAGACACCTCTCACCACCATACAAAACCCCCAGTACCAGCAATGAACTAAATGAACTGTTGGTCAAAGGAGCCCCATGGAGACCTCAAAAGAATCCAGAATATTTCTATTAGCTGTTCTCCACAAACGGATGTGAAGGCCTTATTGCTGAAGATAACACCTACATATGGAACAGTTGTGCTGGCGTCTACCGAGAGCCTTCACCCCTACTGACTAGTGTTTATGATACCGGAAGGTACTCTGTGCTACCCGAGGAGAAAGGTAAACAGCAGCCCAGCTGCAGTCCACGATGGTGACCTTCCTGCGTGATACCCTGGTACCGTGGTGGCACAAACGCTGTGAGAGTAACCAACCACCCTCTGATCGGATTTAAGGCACTGCATGAGATGGAGCCCATGCCTCACACTGATTGGGTGGCCAGGAACATGAAACTAGATAGGCCACGACCTCTAAAAGAAAAAAGTACTACTGTTTTTCTAAAGAAACATAGCAATAAAATTACTCTTAACAGCATTCTGCTACATCCATAGGTCAACATCTCAGATAACATCAGAGAATCTTCCTCCTTCAGAAGGTGGGAACAGAGACCCACAACTGGACAATGTACAGAGAGCAAGAGATCTTGGAACACTCAGTTCTAAATCAATCATCTCTTCATCAATTCCTTGCCCTCACAGCTCAGGGAGTTATGTGGAAGAGGAAGCAAAGTGTTGTAAGAGCCTGTGGGAATGGAGGACACCAAGGAAGTACTACCTTCCAGAGACATCAGGATTGGCACATGTAAACTCAAAGTGACTGTGGCAGCTGTCCTGACCTACACATGCAGTCAGGTTCCAGCATTGAGAGAGGACAGTGGACAGAGGCTCCCATTCCTAATCCAGAAGCTATCTCTAATTGACAACCACTTGCAAAGGAAAACTTAGTTTCTCCAATATAGTCTTACTAGATATACAAATCATACTCATGGATAAACCCCATACCCAGCAGTAGGTGGCCAACACCAACGGAACTCAGTGATATTTCTGGAGATTTTCCCCCCTTACTTATTGGTCTTTTTCTTATCTCTGCTTATATATTATGACTTCCTGTTTTGTGTTTTTATGATATGTGTGTGTATGTGTGTCTATGTGTGTGTGTGTATGTGTGTATATGTGTGTGTATATGTGTGTATGTGTGTATGTGTATGTGTGTATGTGTGTGTATCTATGCATATGTATGTGTTTCTTATACTTTTTGTTTTTCCATTTGTTTTATTCTGTATTTTGTTTGTTTTCTTTCTTTTCTTTTTTTTTTTTGGTTCTTTTTTTCGGAGCTGAGGACCGAACCCAGGGCCTTGCGCTTCCTAGGTAAGCGCTCTACCACTGAGCTAAATCCCCAACCCCCCCCTTTTTTTTTTTTTTTGGTTCTTTTTTTCGGAGCTGGGGACCGAACCCAGGGCCTTGGGCTTCCTAGGCAAGGACTCTACCACTGAGCTAAATCCCCAACCCTTGTTTGTTTTCTAAAAAGAGAGAGAAAAAGAAGGCATGGGGTTGGACAGTAGGAGAATCTGGGAGGAGAAGGGAGAGGGAAACCCTGATCAGAATATATCGTATGAAAAAATTTCATTTTAATTTTAATTTCATACACACAGAGAGAAACACAGAGAGAAAGAGAGATTGGGAGGCAGAGACCAGAGAATGAGAAAAACTTGCAGCCACAGAACAGCTGTGGGGACAAGAGAGCCATTGAAGGCCCAGGAGGTGGCCCAATGGGTAAAGGGGCTCATGGAGCAAACCTGACAACCTCTCAGAGTGTCCTCTGACCCCCATATGTGGCTATGCCGTTAATGTGTTGTTTGCTCCTAAACTCACATTCTCTCTCTCTCTCTCTCTCTCTCTCTCTCTCTCTCTCTCTCTCTCTCTCTCTCTCCTCTCTCTCTGTTTCCCTCTCCTTTCTCTAATTTTTAAGAATAAAAGCAATGACTAGCACTTTTTCATGTGTAGGAATGCTCTAATTTCTAACAGCAGCAACCCCTGTGACCTCTCCCACAGTATGGAGCAATGAGGTGGAATAGTTCTGGATAAAACCCCTTGGGAAGCTTAGCTCAAACCCATTCTAAAAAGGAAGAAAAGAAAGAGTCACATTCTTGGCTTTGGCTTTTACAGCTCCTGAGCAGGCTTTTGAAATTCATGGCAGGGATCTTAATTTTGAAGGCCAAGGCTTGGAAAAACTTGCTAAAAAGAATCTGGGGGTGGGGAGTATTTCTCTCTTTTCCTTAACTCTCTCTTCTCTCTTCTCTCTTCTCTCTTCTCTCTCTCTCTCTCTCTCTCTCTCTCTCTCTCTCTCTGTGTGTGTGCCTGTGTGTGTGTGTGTGTGTGTGTGTGTGAGAGAGAGAGAGAGAGAGAGAGAGAGAGAGAGAGAGAGAGAGAGAGTTCTCTCCCTCCATCATGCCAGTTACAGGGATCCAACTCAGGTCAACAGACCTTTATATACTGGTCCTCCCTCCCTCCCTCCCTTCCCCTATTCTCTTCTCCCTCCCTCCCTTCCTTTCTTCCTTCCTTCTTGTTTGCTTTCTTCTAACGTTTTTCTGAGTGCCAGAACTCTGGGTTCAGAACACGACCCCGCAGGAATCTTCAGGATAAAGTTTACAGCGACAATGAACAGACAATGAACAAATCTGCCAAGGGCACTGGAAGGGGTCTCAGAGAGTAAGAACACTTAACTGCTCTCAGAAATCTGAGTCCAGCTCCAGCACCCACATCAAGTGGCTGACAACACCTCTAACCCCAGTTCTAGGGGATTCATTCCCTCTGACCTTTGTGGGCGTCTGCTTAAGGGCTAGAGAGATCAAGCGCTCAGTGGTTAAGAACATGTGCTGTTCTTGCAGAGGACCCTTGTTCAACCCACATCAGGCAGCTTACAACAGCTTGTAACTTTCACATCCAAAGGAATGCCCCTAACTTTGGGCACATACACATATTCAGACATACACAGATGTACATGTAAGTAAATAATAAGAAGAATATTAAAATAAAAAAACATATTTTTTAAAAAGAACCCACTGCCAGCTGGGTGACAGCTGCTCGAAGGCAGAGGCAGAGGCAGAGGCAGAGGCAGAGGCAGAGGCAGAGGCAGAGGCAGAGGCAGAGGCAGAGGCAGAGGCAGAGGCAGAGGCAGAGGCAGAGGCAGAGGCAGAGGCAGAGGCAGAGGCAGAGGCAGAGGCAGAGGCAGAGGCAGGTGGATTCTTTGGGTTCAAAGCCATCCTTGTCTATATAATGAGTTTCAGGTCAGACAGATCTACACAGTCAGACCTTGCCTCAAAAAAACAAAAGCGGGGTTGGGGATTTGGCTCAGTGGTAGAGCACTTGCCTAGCAAGCGCAAGGCCCTGGGTTCTGTCCTCAGCTCCGAAAAAAAGAAAAGGAAACAAACAAACAAACAAACAAACAAAAAAACAAAAAAAAAAAACAAAAGCAAATTCCCCTTGCAATGGAATAAATGAAAACTTGAATTAAGGGGGATGGAGAGATGGCTCAGCGGTTAAGAACACTGGCAGCTCTTCCAGAGGTCCTGAGTTCAAATCCCAGCAACCACATGGTGGCTCACAACCATCTATAATCAGATCTGGTGCCCTCTTCTGGCCTGCAGGTGTACATGCAGACAGAAAGCTGTATGATGTATGTATAATAAATAAATATTAAAAAAAAAAAACTTGAATTAGTTTGTCCCTGAAACTGAATAAAACAAGCCATACCACAGCCACCTTCTTAGGTATTTTTTTAAACTGTAGAGCAAACCCCTAAACTTTAGATTCAATACAATGGGAACTTCAAAAGGCAATTGAATTGAAATTAATTAAAAGCTCTTGGGGGTGAAGCTTAGCAGGTGGAGTGCTTGCCTAGCATGCACAAGCCTCGGGTTCCATCTTCAGCACCATGTAAAACACGTGTGGCATGCATACCTGTAACCATTGCACTTGGGATGAGGAAGCAAAAAAATTAGAAATTCAAGATAATCCTCAGCTATGATGCGAGTTCTAGGACAGCCTGAACTAAAATTAACTAATTTGACTCTGTTATTTTTACTTATTTTATTTTGTTATGTGTACAGAATGTTTTGCCTGCATGGATGTCTATTTATAACTTGTGTGCCTGGTACCTTCAGAGGTCAGAAGAGGGCATGATTGAGAGCCACCATGTAAGTGCTAGAATTAAACCCAAATCGTCTGGAAGAGCAGCCAGGGCTCTGTGGTGTGTGTCTGTGTGTGTGTGTGTGTAGTATGTGTGTGTAGTGTGTGTATGTGTGTGTAGTGTGTGTATGTGCATGCATGCATGTGTGTATGTGTGTGTAGTGTGTGTAGTGTGTGTATATGTGTGTATGTGTGTGTATGTGTGTAGTGTGTATGTAGTGTGTGTATGTGTGTGCATGCGTGTGTATATGTGTATGTGTGTGTATAGTGTGTGTGTGTGCGTGTGTGTGTGTCTACCACACCACAAGTGTGAGGCACAGAGGACAACTTTAAGGATTTGACTCTCTCCCTCCACCATGGTTCTGGGGATCAAATGCAAATCATCAGGCTTGCTTGTCAGGTACTTTTACCTACAGAGGCATCCTGCTAAATGTAAATTAACCTATTTTTTTAAAGACTTCTTTATTTTAATTACATAAGCACACTGTAGCTGTCTTCCGACACACCAGAAGAAGGCATCAAATCCCATAACAGGCCCAATTAGCCAATTTTTAAAAGGCCGTCTGAGGGGTTGGAGAGATGAGATGGCTCCGTGGTTAAGAGCACTGACGGCTCTTCCAGAGGTCCTGAGTTCAATTTCCAGCAACCACATGGTGGCTCACAACCATCTGAAATGAGATTCGATGCCCTCTTCTGGTGTGCATGAAGACAGCTACAGTGTACTCATATATAATAAATAAATAAATGCAAACAGAGCGTTCATACATATGAAGTACATAAATAAGTACTTAAAAAAGCTGTCTGCGGCTGAGGAATGTAGCTTAATAATAGGTGAGTGCTTGGCATGCAGGAAAGCATGGCCTCTAAAAGTAAAATAAACACACACAAACAAGCAAACAAGCCAGTCAGCCAGGGGAGGAGCTTCTAGTGAAGGCCTACTCTTATAGACCAGAAAAGAATTATATTATCAAGGGCCAGATGTGGAGGCAGCAAGATCAGGAGTTCAAAGTCACCCTTGGCTACACAACCAGTTGGAAACCAGCCCAGGGTGGCTCAAACTCATCCAACCCCAAAACCTACATTAGAGGAAAGCCCTTGGAGGGACAGATCCGGAATGTGGTTCTGAGAAGACCACAGCATCCATATGGGTGAAGATTGTATCTGGGGACCAGGGTCTGATCACAATGTCTGAGGCAGTATCTGGGAGGCAGAGGCAACAGGATCAGGAGTTCAAGATCCATGCTTGGCTACTTGATAAATTTGACCAGGGAGAGGGTTTGTGAGGTCCAAGTTGAACCTCTTCCAGGACCTCTTGAATGAGACTCATGGAGGCAGTGATCGATGCAAAAGCAAGAGGAGTTTAATTCCGACATGTCGGGGTCCTCCCACTTCAAGGGGAGACGACCCTGAGCAGACTCTCACAGGGACTTATATTCCTTGCAAACAATTGAGGCAGAATTCAAACAATGGTAACTAGGCAGGGGACTATTGATGGGGCAAAGCGACCTTCAAGCTGACTCATGGTCAGTGGACTGTTCTGGACTTTCCAGGGGGGACGGTTGGGAGTCAAGGGGAGGTCAGTTGGGGGTTATAGGTGGCTTTGTTTGACAGTTTGGCTTGCAGTTGCTCCAGGAACTAAACTAGCCCTACCCTCCCTGGAAGGGAGGGGGTCTTTGTGCTTGGAGGTTTGTGGTGGAATTTTCCTAATGGCCTCAGATTGACCCCAACTCTGGCTTTCAGGCTCAGTTGGTTAAGTGCTTGCCAGGCAATCAAGAGAACCCAAGGTAGACATCAAGTGCCTATAGGTGTGGGGGCACATCTGTAACCCCAGTGCTGAAGGAGAGGAGACAGGTGGTCCCTAGGGCTTGTATGCCAGTCAGCCTAGCCAAATTGGCAAGTCCCAGGTCAGTGAGAGACCCTGTTTCAAAAAAGACCAATGTCTAAGGTTGACCTCTGTCCTCGTGCACCTACACACGTGTGCACTCACACTCACAAGTGTGCATCCACATGAAAACACATACACAGGGAGAAAGTAAAAAGCCTTGTGTGGGCCATAGCAAGTACTGTCATTAAAGCAAAATTAGTCCAGGTATTCAGTTCCAGAGTTCCCAAATAGCTGAGGTCATGGCCACTTTATTGCTGTGTCTGGAATAATCAGAGTAAAGGTGATTCAGTGCTCCTACTCCCTGACTCTGAGTTACCAGTGACCCAGCATAAATCACTTTGCTGTATTTGCAACTTGCAAGCTAAGTGTGAATACCCCTCAGGGAAATTACAGACTCTCCATTAATTAATATTTGTAAAACAGTCTAATTTGTATATATCTGGCCTTTAGAAACATGACATCAGTGTGTTTGGATGCAGGGCTCGTTACTTAAATTATTCAACTACAATTTCAGGCATACTTAATATTTATTAAACTCCCACCATGAGCTATGAGCTGAGACAAGAGCTGGTGGGTGCACCAGAGCAGGGTGGAGGGTTCCACCTTAGTGCAGCTTATGCTTGGTGGGGAGATGGATGATTAGGAAAAAAAAATCAATAAAAGCTTCCCCAGACTGTTGTGTGCTATGAGGAAAACAAGAAGTCTGTGGTAGTTAGTGGCTGGAGGCTTCTATTTTTTGAAGTCATAGTCACAAAAGGCTTCTGTTGAACTGTAATCTGCTGCCTGAGGATGCAGCTCAAAGGGTGAGAGAGAGAGTATGCCTAGCAGGCATGCTGTGGTGCTTTGAATGAGAGCCGTACCCCATGAGCTCTCATGTCTGGACACGTTCCCAGTGGGTGCCACTGTTGGGGAAGTGTATGTAACTTTTAGGAGGTGGAGCCTTGCAGGAGGAAGGAAGTCACTAGGGGTGGGCTCTGAGAGTTTATAGCCTTGCCACACTTACAGGGCTCTCTCTGCTCTCTTTGTGTAGCTGAGATGTAATCTCTCAGAGACCTGCTCTGATCACCCATTGCCTTCCCTTCCTTGCCATTTTGGGCATCTGGTTCTCTGGACCCGTAAGCCAAAACCAACTGTTCTGTAAGTTCCTTTTGGTCTTGGTATTTATCACAGCAACAAAAAGGTAACTAATAAGACATGCTTAAAACTCTGGATTCAATCCTCAGTGACACCACCACACACACACATACACACACACACACACACACACACACACACACACACACACACACGAGCCCCAAGAACAAGCCCCAAGAGAAGGGTTGGGGTAGGACTATAGCTCAGTGGGTAGAACACTAGCATACACTAAACCATAGGTTTGATCCGTAGCACATCTGCGGTGTGGTGTGGTGGTGCACACCTAATGAATCCAGTAAGAGGGAGGATCAGAAGCTCAAGGTCATCCTTGGCCATACAGGGAGTTTAAATCCTGGGCCAAAAGCTCTCTCACCACTACCACCACCAAAAAGGAACAGGTAGTACCAAACTTACCAAAGGTAAGGAGTTTTGTTTATGTTTCTCTCTTTTTTTTTTTGGTTCTTTTTTTCGGAGCTGGGGACCGAACCCAGGGCCTTGCACTTCCTAGGCAAGCGCTCTACCACTGAGCTAAATCCCCAACCCCCTTGTTTATGTTTCTCAAGTAGGGTTTCTTTGGGCAGCCCCGGCTGTCTTGGAACTAGCTCTGGAGACCAGGCTAGCTCAAATTAACAGAGATCTACCTGCCCTGCCTCCCAAGTGCTGGGATTAAAGATAGGTACTGCCACACTACTGTTTTTATCTTATTGTTTTAACATTTACTTTTTCGCTAAATGAGGAGGGCGTATATGCTACTGTGTGTGTGAAAGTCAGAAGACAATTTGTAGCTGTTCATTCTCTCCTCCTACCATGTGGTTCTGCAAATCAAACTCAAATCATCGGGCTTTGGTGGCAAGAACCTTTATTTGCTGAGCCTTCTCTCTTTCTTTTTTTTGTTTTTTTTCTCTCGGAGCTGGGGACCGAACCCAGGGCCTTGAGCTCCCTAGGCAAGCGCTCTACCGCTGAGCTAAATCCCCAACCTTGCTGAGCCTTCTCACTGGTCTGGAAGCTGGGTTTTTTTTTGGGGGGGGGAGGGGTTGTTGTTTGGTTTGGCTTAGGTTTTTTTTTTTTTAAGATTTATTCATTTATTATATATAAGTACACTGTAGCTGTCTTCAGACACACCAGAAAAGGGCATCAGATCTCCTTACAGATGGTTGTGAGCCACCATGTGGTTGCTGGGAATTGAACTCAGGACCTGTGGAAGAGCAGTCAGTGCTCTTAACCGCTGAGCCATCTCTCCAGCCCTTAAGATTTTTTTATTTGGTTTTGTTTTTTGAGGCAACGTCATCCTATGTAGCTCAGGCTGGCCTAGAATTTGCAAGTGTAAGTGTTCTGTTAGCCTCCCTGTGCCTCCTAGGTACTGGAATTACAGGCTTGTACTACTGTGCTCAGCCTTTCACAGGAATTGAGTTCTGAGATTCTTCTTTGTCAGATGGCTAGACAATATCACCCATGGTCATGTGACCAGGTTCTGATCAATGGAATGCAAGGACTTTTCTCTCTTTTCAATATTTATTTATTTAATTGTATACATAAAATGTTTTTTGCTTATTGTACCATTTGCATGCCTTCTGAGGTTAGAAAAAGGCATCAGATTTACCGGAACTGGAGCTACAGATTGTTATTAGCCACCATGTGTGTGCTGGGAACAAACCCAGGTCCTCTGCAAGAACAGCAAGTGCTCTTAACCACTGAGCCATATTTCCAGCCCAAAGGTCATTTCTTTTAGACCTAGAAAACAGTGGCTTCCTGGACAGTCATCTTTCTTTGCTCCTAAACTGGCAGATTGCCAAGCCCCTAAATCAGAGATTTTAGGGGAACCATTTTCCCATCAGTGGTACCTGTTTGTGTAGGGTATTTTAATGACAACAAAGCACAAAGGATCAAGAAAGAAAATGTACAAATTTAGAAGGGACCTTAACTGATGAAAAAAGAGTTAATATATACCCATATAATAGATTAGCATTGAGCCATAAAAAAGGAAAAGAAGCCAGACATGATGGTCTAGGGCTATAATGACAACCACTGCTGAGGCTGAGAGAGAAGCTTCCAAGTTCAGAGCCAGCTTGGGTAACTGGTGGTTTAAATAGGTTTGGCCCCATGGATTTAGGTATTTGAATGCTTGGCCCATAGGGTACTCTTAGGAGTTGTGGTCTTATTACAGTGGCCTTGCTGGAGGAAGTATATCACTTTGAGGGTGGGATTTGAGGTCCTAGGCTCAAGCTCTGCCCAGTGTGGAAGACAGTCTCATCTGTGGCTGCCTTCGGATCAAGATATAGAACTCCTAGCTCCTCCAGCACCATGTCTGCCTTGATGCTTCCACCATGATGATAATGGACTATAAACTTCTGAAACTGTAAGCCAGCCCCAGTAAGATGTTGTCCTTTATAAGAGTTGCCTTGGTCATGGTGTCTCTTCACAGCAATAAAACTGTAGCTAAGGGCTGGAGAGATGGCTCAGCGGTTAAGAGCACTGTCTGCTCTTCCAGAGGTCCTGAGTTCAAGTCCCAGCAACCACATGGTGGCTCACAACCATCTGTAATAGGATCTGATGCCCTCTTCTGGTGTGTGTCTGAAGATGGCTATTGTGCACTTGTACACATAAAAAATATTAAAAAAGGGGTTGGGGATTTAGCTCAGTGGTAGAGCGCTTGCCTAGGAAGTGCAAGGCCCTGGGTTCGGTCCCCAGCTCCGAAAAAAAAAAAAAAAAAAAAAAGAACCAAAAAAAAAATTAATGGGGCTGGGGATTTAGCTCAGTGGTAGAGCGCTTACCTAGGAAGCGCAAGGCCCTGGGTTCGGTCCCCAGCTCCGAAAAAAAGAACCAAAAAAAAAAAAAATTTAAAAAAAAAAAACTGTAGCTAAGATAGAAGTTGGTACCAGGAGTGGGGTATTATTGTGATAGACCTGAACACGCTTTTGTTTGGAGGAATGTGGATTTTGGGACTTTGGATTAGGAAAGCAGTGGAATGCTTTAATGGACTGTCCTAGTAGAAGATGGAAGGCAGTGGCACTGAGGTCAGTTTGAGCTGTGGGGGTCTGGCTCCAGATGTTTCAGAGAAGAATTTAGTATGTTGCCTAGAGATAATTCTTGTGATATTTTGGTACTAAATGTGGCTGCTTTTTGCCCTTGTCCAAAGAGCTTGGCTGAAGCTAAGGTGAAGAGATTTAGATTAATTGCATTGACAAGGGAAATTTCAAAACAACGTAGCATAGACTCTGTCCCATGTTTCACTCTTATGAAGAGCATTTTGATCAAGCAGAGCAAGCTGAAAAGGGAAAAGTACAAGTGTTAAAGGGGCACAAGGAAGTGGTATGGAGTTAAATCCTGTATTCTAGAAAATAAACAGATAAAGATATTAAATGGAATTAAGGGAGTGATGACCTTGAGGCAAAATCCCACCCAGATAAGCATCCATTTGTGAAAAGGATGTTTCCCAAGGGACATTGCCACCTATTCTAAATCCACAATCCTTTGCCATTGTATGAGGGATAGTTATATCATGTTAGGCATTATTATGACCTGGTTATTGTCTTCATTTGTACATAAAGAGATATGATTGTGTATCAAACTGAAAAGGAGTGGATTGTGATACCTATTCTTGGTTGTCAATTCGATTATATCTGGAATAAACTACAAATCAATGTACCGACCAGGATCTTAAGGCAGGGAAGGCAACATGCTTTTGATCTGGGTTTTGAGACTGGAAGGCACAGGTTTCTAATCCAGATATTGAAGCATACTGGTCATGCCTAGAAAGATCTGCAATGAAAAGGAATTGAAGAGAAGCTTAGGTCCAGGCGGTGTGTCACATATCTTTAATCTAGCACTCAGGAGACAAAGGCATGCAGACCTGAGTTCAAGGTCAACTTAGTCTACAAAGAAAGTTCCAAAAACAGCCAAGCTTAGACAGTGAAGGAAACCATTGAAAACAGAAATCTGGTTAAGATGTAATCAATCAATGGGACCATGTTCCAGTCCCAGAAAGCAGCAGAACTTGGGAGATTCGGCCACGTGACTCTGGCTTTAGAATCAAGGATGGAATTTCCCTCTGTGACTAAGGAAAGCCTCTGAGGACATGAATATGTGAGGGGTGGCCCTTCATGGAGGCCTGGAAAGGCCACTGTGTGAGGCAGCCAAGGTTGTGCCTTACACTGACAGCCAGATTTGGTAATGTGCAAGAGTCATCCAGATGCTACTGGTTTTGAAGGCATAAAGGGGTCTAGGAGAGCAGCTGAGGCATGCATGGCACTGTGAAAGGCCAAGGAGAGGCCACTGGTGCAGGTGAAGCCTCAATGTCAGTTGAAGGAAAGAGCCTCTGAGAGGCTATTGGTGAATGTGTAACAGCACACTTGCAGCGGAAGACCCCAGCATTTTGGAGATGTCATTATTATGGGATGACCACCAAGAACAGCAGTAATAGAAGTTTGTGTTGTAGAAGCTGTGAAGGTGAAGCTTGGATTGCTTTGGAGACCCCAAGAGGTTAGAGTTATCCCATTCTCATGGATCATCTGCCAATACGGTACACAGATGCACAAGGGCAGTGGGAGCAGAGACATCAGTCAGAGGTCCAGAAGCCCCGTGATTATTACACAGGGACCAGCTATCAGCAGGCAGATCACTTTTATTTAGTAGGGTGACTCAAGCCTTATAAAATTTGGGGGGACTGAGGGTAGGAACATTCAGGATAGGCAAAGGTCATTGGCTGAGGGCTCAGGGTACCTGAAATGCCTCATTAGCATGGGGAAACATTTTAAGAATCTCAGGTGATGCCTACACAGGTTCTTATCAGGAGAAAAGAGATTGATCCCGTAATCAAGGTTACATGACATTCCTCAAGCAGAGGCATATGTGGGGGCTTTTTTTTTTCTTTTTTTTGGAGCTGGGGACCGAACCCAGGGCCTTGTGCTTGCTGGGCAACCGCTCTACCGCTGAGCTAAATCCCCAACCCTATATGTGGGGGCTTTGAAATCCCCTGACAATGTCAGAGAAGAAGCCCTGCTAATGAAGGGAGTCTCCCATAGTGGGCCAAGCCCAGAGCCTATCCAGTCATGGTAGACTTTGACTTTAATGAACAGGTTTTTCCCACAGAGCCATGGGGAAAGGGAGAAGGTGCTAATGGAGTAGACAAGCCCAAGACAAAGAAGTATGCTGCAGGCCACAAAGGTGAAAGCAACTGAAGATCTGAAAAATATTTCGATGTCAGATGTGGAGGTGTAGAGTTTGGAGTTTGCTCTGCTGGTTTTCAGTCTTGCTTTGGTCCAGTGTTTCCTCACCGTGCTTCCCTCCATATGCTTTGGAACTGTAATGTGTATCTGGGCCACGATATGTTGGACAGATGTGGTCTGCTTTTTTTATTTTTATTTTATAGGGGATTATAAATAAGAGATTGCCTGAATCTCGGAAGAGACTTTGACCTTTAGACCTTTGAAGATTGTTGGGACTGTGATAGACTATGGGGATTTTTGAAGTTGGACTAAATGCCTTTTGCATTATGTTACGGCTGCAAGCCTATGGGGACCAGGGAGTAGAAGGCGGTGGTTTGAATAGGTTTGGCCCCCACTGATTCGTGTGTTTGAATGCTTCATCTGCAGAGAGTAGCACTATGAGGTGGTTTGACCTTATTGGAATAACTGTAGCTTTGATGGAGGAAGTGTGTCTGTCACTTTGGAAACGGCTTAAGGACCTCTAAGCTCAAGCTCTGGCCAGTGTCAGTTTCCTCCCTGCTGCCTTCAGATGAAGGCGTAGAATTCCTAGCTCCTTCGGCACCAAGTCTGCCTGCATGCTGCCATGCTTTCTACCATGATAATGGACTAAACTTCTGAAACTGTAAGCCAACCTCAATTAAATGTTGCCTTAATAAGAGTTGCCGTGGTCGACATGGTGTTTATTCATAGCAATAAAACCCTGACTAAGACAGAAACTTAGTGCGATCCTGTCTCGGTGGAAACATCTGGGAGGTGTGTGTGTGTGTGTGTGTGTGTGTGTGAGAGAGAGAGAGAGAGAGAGAGAGAGAGAGAGAGAGAGAGAGAGAGAGAGAAAGAGAGAGAGAGAACATTTCCTTAGCATGTGTGAGTCCTGAGATCTAATCCTACTATCAGGGGGAGAGAGGGTGGAAGAAGGAGCAGGAGGAGGAAGAGGAGAAGAGGCACAGGCAGAGTCACACACACACACACACACACACACACACACACACACACACACACACACAGACACTCCAGCTCTTGGGAGATATAAGCAGGAAGAGTAGCAGTTCAAGGTCTTCCTCGGTTATATTGTCAGCTGGAGACCATCCTGAGGTATGTGAGACCCTGTCTCTAAAACTCAAAATAAAACAGACATTTGAAAAAATATATATATATGAACCCAGGTGTGGTGGTAAGCATATTATCTCAGAAGTTAGGAGGCTGAGGCAGGAAGATTGTAAGCTCCATATTAGCCTGGGAGAGAGTGTGAGTTTGAGTCTAAACTGAGTTATAAAGTGATGGCATATCAAGGGTGTGTGTGTGTGTGTGTGTGTGTGTGTGTGTTCGTGCATGCTTGTGTCTTTATTTGCCACTATCCTGGGTGGGTCTGGCCCAGCTTGCAGACTTTGGGCTCTGGCTGCCTGTGTCTCCTCAGGGAGCCAAGTTCTTTCCCGCCAAATCTGAAAACAAAGGTTCTCTTACCTTTACGCTGCATCATTTTTATTGAGGCACTATTATGTTTTAGACGGTGTCCTAGATACTTTATAGGGGCATTTTTCACCAATAATTTTGTTTCCTAGAAGGTATTAAATCTAAGGCTTCCAGGTTGGAGAGGTGACTCAGTGGCTAAGATCACTTGTTCTTACCTAAGACTTGGGTTTGATTATAAGTATCCTCAGGGTGGTTTGAATATTCTTGGTCCAGAAGTGGCGCTATTGAGCGGCATGGCCTTGTAGTCGGTGTGGCCTTGGAGGAGTGTGTCACTGTGTGGGTGGGGCTTTGAGACCTTCCTCCTAGCTATGTGGATGTTCATTTTCTCTTGGCTGGCTTTGGATCAATACGTAGAACTCTCAGCTCCTCCAGCACCATTTCTGCCTATACGTTCCCATGCTTCCTGCCAGGATGATAATGGACCTCTGAGCCTGTAATCCAGCCCCTACGGAATGTTGTCCCTTAAAAGAGTTGCCTTGGTCACGGTGTCTCTTCACAGCAGTGGAAACCCTAAGACAGTGACTTACAATCATCTGGAACTCAGGCCTCCAAGGACTCCAGGGGTGTACATGGTTCACAGACCAAACACTCACACACACAAAATAAAATGAATACATCTAAACAGATACTTAAAGAAAAAAACTAAGCCTTTCCACAGATTGGACTAATATCGGGCACCTCCATGTTTAAAGACAAGATCTTCTGTCTGGAGATATGGATCAGCTCTTAAAGGCACTTCTGATCTCCTAGGTTTTTTGAAACAGGGTCTTAGTTTCTTTTCAGTATCTGTGACAAAAGACCGCCACTAAGGCCAACTTATACAAAACAAAGCATTTATTTGGCTCGTACAGTTGCAGACAGAGTCCACGTCCATCACAATGGGGAGCATGGCAGCGGGCAGGCTTGGTGCTGCGGCAGCAGCTGAACTCTTTTTTTTTTTTTGGTTCTTTTTTTTTCGGAGCTGGGGACCGAACCCAGGGCCTTGCGCTTCCTAGGTAAGCGCTCTACCACTGAGCTAAATCCCCAGCCCCTTCTTTTCTTTTTTTCAGAGCTGGGGACACCGAACCCAGGGCCTTGTGCTTGCTAGGCAAGCGCTCTACCACTGAGCTAAATCCCCAACTCCAGTAGCTGAACTCCTACAGTTTGATCCACAAGCATGAGGCAAAGAGAACTAACTAGAAATAGCACTGGCTTTTGAAACCTCAAAGCCTGTCCCAGTGATATACCTACAAGATTATACAACAACTGGCCCAAACAGTCCTACCAACTATGAGTCTATGGGGTCCATTTTCAAACACCACAGGATCTCATGTAGTCTAGACTGGCTTCTACATACTATACAGCTCAGGCTGTCTTTGAACTCTTGATCCTTCTGTCTCCAGATCCCAAGGCCTGGGATTTAAGCACGCACTACCAGATCCCACAGTATACACTCTGTACATATACTCTTACTTTTGGCCTCATTCAGTTCACGTATCTTGGTGGTCAGATGACGGTCAGTGAGTATGAGAGCAGACAGCACAATGTCAATGGATGCCCACAGAGGACAAGGATTCAAACTCACCTCCCAGAGGACTTCTTTCTGGAGTCCAGAGTGCAGCTGCAGATGACTGGACAGCTGTAACAGTGGGACCTGCCTTGTCCTGTCTTGCCCCTCCCCTTGTGGGTTGAGTCCTTACACAGTAGTGAAGTGCCAGCCAGGAACGGTGATGCTTGCTTGTTATCCCAGTGCTTAAGGGGATTGCTGTAAGTTTCAGGCCAGCCTGGGCTGTAGAGGGCCCTGGTGGGATGACAGGGGTGTGACAACCAGTTTAACCTGATACCAGGAATCAAACCTAGGGCCTCTTACACTTGCCCAAGCCAACTCCAAGCATTGATAACAGTGTGCTCAACACAGCATGGGTGGGTTAAGCGCTGTTCTGTTTCTCAACATGCTTACCGCGTTCCTCCTTAACTCTATCACCACCACTTATTCAGTTTGCTTCATAGGGAGAACACCGTAGGTGCTAGGTGCAAGCTTCCTCCCCTGAAGAGTGCCTGGGGCACAGCAGATATGAGGGGGTATCAGAAAAAAGCAACACCAAATAGGGACTGATACACTTGTCAGAACCCTTGTTCAAGGACAGATGTTTCCTTAGGAAAGCATTCTGAAGTATTAGTTCCTCTTGCTCCCCACCCCCTTGCGATTGAAAACAGCCAACAGCGCGCTCCATTCCAGAATACAGACTCATCTGCTGCCGTCTGCAGCTGTATTCTGGACTTCAGAAAGTTCTCAAGTAGGTGTTAGAATCCACGAGCAATCAGCTGTGAGCACTTGGCTCCAAGCTGGAAAGGAATTTGCTTTCGGTTTCTGATATATCCCAGAGATGGATAGTGGGCAGTGCAGCTCTCATGGACTCTTTGTCCTTAGGTCACCGAAGAGCCCGGAGATGGGCCACAAGGATGTGATCACTGCTATTCTTTCCCACTCTTATAGATGTGCAATCCTCTAGAAACCAAAAAGGGACAGTTGTGATGCCCTGGTAGACTCTAGAGAGGTGAGTCCCCTGTACGCGGGAGTCACAGGTCCGCAGGAAGTTTGTGTTCTGTTAACAGCACTTGCTCTGCATCTCCCGTGCTCTGGGCAGTCTAGCTTTTAGACTCATTTTTAGATTTCTTTTCTTTTTTCCCTTGAAGGTGCTGAGAAATTAACGTAGGAGCACGTTCACGCTACGTAAGTGCTTGTGATGGTTTGAATATGCTTGGCCTATAGGAAATGGTACTGAGGAGGTGTGGCCTTGTTGGAGGAAGTGCGTCACTATGCAGGCGGACTTTGAGGCCTCTGCTCAAACTCCGCCCAGTACGGGGAGAGGATTTTCCTGGCTTCTTTTAGACCCCGATTTAGAACTCTTGCAGCACTGTGTCTGCCTGTACGCTGTGATGCATCGTCACAATGATGGACTGAACCTCTGAAACCGTAAGTCAGCCCCAGTTAAGTGTTATAAGAATTTATAACACTTTATAAGAGTTGACTTGTTCATGGCGTCTCTTCGCGGCAATGCAACCCTAACCCAAGACAGTGCACTATCACTGAGTAACATCCCAGCCCTTAAAAAAAAAGTCTCATTTTGGTTTTGTTTTTTTGGTACAGGGTCTAGTGTCACCATTCCTCACCTCAAATTTGATATAAGCTAAGAAAGGCCTTGACTTTCTGATCCTCCTGCCTCCACCTCCTGAGTGCCGGGACTATTCGGGCACTACCATGACGGGATGGATCCAGAGCTTGCTTCATCACTATCTTTCTTTTTACTTTTTTGTATTGAAAGAAAAATCTCATTAAATTGCACACGTGTGCTTTGAACTTTTAATCCTCCTCCCTCAGTCTCTCAAGTCGCTAGAATTTACAAGTCAGCACCACCAGACCAGATTCACTCAGATCAGCCTCATGACATCTGTTCCAGACACGAGGTTGTACAGTGGTATCAAAATACTATAAATTGCTCAGCAGTCTTGCTCAGCAAGTTAAAGTTTTTGCTGACAAGCAGGACAAACTGAGTTTGATCCCCAGGACCCAGAAAGTTGTCCTTGAACTCTGTTCCTATGTTGTAGCATGTGGCACAGGTACACACGGGAGCATGCCTGTCTTGTAAGTACATGAATTTGTGCGCAGGTACATAGAAAGCGCTAAATTGGTTTGAGCTAGCAAACCCCCATGCAGGGGTTTCTTCCTAGGGAGATACTCAAAGATGCATCCCTAAGGCTTAACCACAAAGGCGCTTGTCCTAGCTTTCCAGAGATCCAAACTATTGAATCCAATCCAGTTATCTTGCAGAAGAAAATACCATTTGACTTAGCAATGACACATCTATGCAGTGCAGCACAAGTCAGCGTCAGCCAGGAAAAATATTGCATGGGGGCCAGGGTGAGAAACTGCAGCCTACAGACAAAACACGGCCTGCTCCCTCTCCACCCTGAGAGCCAAGAGCAGTTTGACATTTCTGAAATGGTTTGAAAATCGAAAGATGTATGGAATGATCTAAAATTTCAGTTTAAACTTATACTGGAATACAGCCATGCTTACTCTGGGTGGGTGTCTGATGTGTGACTGCTTCATACTGCAGATGCCACGTGGACTATGAAGTCACGTCCTATCCCTCCTGTTCCTGAGAAACCCTTGGACCTGTCATACCTGTTGGGCTGGGTGTGCTGATTCGTGCCTTTAATTCCAGCACTGGGAGGCAGAGGCAAGTGGGTCTCTGAGTTTGTAGTCAGCCTGGTCTGCATAGAGAGTTCCAGCCAGTGAAAAGCTGTCAAAAAAGAGCAGAGAGAAAAAAAACAGAAAAAATTTTTTTTTCTCGAGACAGGATTTCTATGCGTAACAGCCCTGACTGTCTTGAAACGACTCTGTAGACCAGGCTGGCCTTGAACTCGTAGAAATCTGCCTGCAACTGCCTCCTGAGTGCTGGGATCAAAAGTGTGCCACCACCACGCCAGCCCTCCTGGTTTTTTGTTTTGTTGTTGTTTTTGGCAGAGTTTCACTGTGTAGACCAGGCTTTGGACCTAAAATGATCCTCCTGCCAGCGACTCCCAAGATCAGGGATTGTAAGCGTGTGCCATAAATAATCTCTCTGTCTCTTTGTGTGTGACAAGTGAGTATTGTACCCTTGATTCGTTGACACTGGAGGTTTACGCCAGGTGTCTTATTCTATTGCTTCTGCCTAATTTTTTGAAACTGTCTCTCATGGAGCCTGGGGCTCCTTCACTCAGCATTGCAATTTTTCTGGCTGGTCAACGTAGTCCAGCTACACGTCTGACTCTGCCTAGACCCAGCGGGGTTAAGCCATCGCAGCAAGCTGGATTTACTTGGGTTCTAGACATTGAACTCAAGTCCTCATGCTTGCACAGCAAAGCCCTTACCCACCGAGATGTCTCCTCAGCCCTTTTACCGACATACCACCGGTATACAATATACCACCACTTGAGTAACAGGAAAAGGTATACAGCACATCTAATGTTACAGTGCAAAGAGAGAAAAGAAGACTAGGATAAATATAAACATACTGTAATACCACACTTGTCTTTGGAGTGGAGTCAGAGATTTTTAAATTTTCTTTTAATGTGTCCTGAATACACGATTTATTACTATTTTGAATTCATGTTTATGGGTATTTTGCCAGTGCGTATGTCTATGTTTGACATTTGTGTAGTTCTTTTGGAGGTCAGAAGGAAGAGCCGGATCCCCTGAAACTGGAGTTTCACATAATTGTGAGCCATTGTGTGGATCCTGAAATCAAACCTGCATCCTTTAGAAGAGCATCCTATGCTCTTAACTGCTGAACCACCTCTTTAACCTCTGCCACCTACACACACACACATACACACACACACCCACACACACACATACACACACACTCACACACACACGCACATACACACATACACACACACTCACACACACATACACACACACCTACACACACGCACATACACACTCACACACATACACATACCTACACACACACACCTACACACACATACACACACATACACACACACATACACACATACACACACCTACACACACACTCATATCACACACATATACACTCACACACACACTCACACACACACTCACACACATACACACTACACACACCTACACACACTCACACACACCTACACACACACACACCCACACACACACACATACACACACACAGAGTTTGTAGGGGGCGGAATTCCTTTTTTGTTTCTACTTGCAGACAATATATTTTGATGTCTTTCCTCTCCCCTACTCCTCCTGGATTGTCCTTCTTCCCTCCCCACCCATCTTTCTTTCTCTTCTCCTTTCAGAAGCAAAGCAGCAGTGCTCAGAATAAGCCCAGTTGCTACTCTCAAAGTTGCTTTGACCAAGAGAGCTGACGTTCCTGTTTGGCCCCACAGGGACCCCTTTTTAGCAAACAGTGACTATCCCAGAAAGTCTGCCTCTGGGGGGGGCAGTCTCTGCAAACGCCACAGGTAGCAGAGTAAGGATCTCCATGAGACAAGGAAATCTGGTTCGGCAAGATTTAGCAGCCTGTGTTAAGACCAGGGCAGTTGATTTTTGACTTATTTAAACACAGTACAACTTTGGAAAAGGTTTTCTGGTGGCAGTTGTCACAGTAATGCTTAGGGCGTGACTACATCACTATTCTTCTGCGAAGTACAGAGGCAGAAGCAGGGAGGGGGGCACCACCTTTGATACCTGCTCACCAGACACCACTACCCCCAGCCTTTTCCCCCACCCCTTTCCTTTTTGAGACAGAGGTTCACTAAGGTAGCCCAGGCTTGGTTTGGACTTAAAATGTTCCTCCTGCCAAGGCTCCCCAAGGTCAGGGATCATAAGCTTGTGCCACCACAGCTGCCATAAATACCATCTCTGTGAGTGTGTTTGAAACTAGCCTGGTCTACACAGTGAGCTCTAGGACAGCCAGGCTGCAGAAAAAAGAAAAAAAAAAAAAAAAAAAAGAAAAAAAAAAACCCAAAAAACAAAAAACCCTGTCTCAAAAGAGGGCAGGGGTGCTCTGTTGACTGAGAAACCGCACTCGGGATAAAGGTCTAAAGAGAAAGCATCTAGGATAAACATCACTGTCTGGGGTGGGGTGGGGTCTGGCCCTACCGACTGCAGAGATCCCTGGGTTATTAACTACATCCATTCCCAGCTCTGCAGGTGGGAATAGGTATACAGGCCTCTGCTGAAGAGACACGCCTGCTTGTTTAACATTCCCGATTTCCCTAGTGCTGGCTGTGAGCACAAGGATCTCAAGCTTTATAACATCTACCCCGGTGTGCACAGGGTCACGGGGTAGTCTCTGCACAGACCTTTCCCTAGGCAGGAAGCTATTAATTAAGTCGGAAATGTATAGCCTAGGTCATTACTTTTTGATATTGGGTCCCATGTAGAGTAACACATGCTAGCTTTTTTTTTTTTTTTTTTTAAATGAAAACAGGGCTTCTCTGTGTACTCTTGGGGTTGTCCTGGAACTTGCTCTGTGATCCTGGCTGGTCTCAAACTCATGGAGATCTGCCTCTTAAGTGCATCACCACTGCCTGGCCCCAAGCTGGCTTTTTTTTTTTTTTTTAAGATTTATTTATTTATTATATGTAAGTGCACCTTAGCTGTCTTCAGACACACCAGAAGAGGGCATCAGATTCCATTACAGATGGTTGTGAGCCACCATGTGGTTGCTGGGATTTGAACTCAGGGCCTCTGGAAAAGCAGTCAGTGCTCTTGACTACTGAGCCATCTCACCAGCCCAATGGTGTACATGTTTAATCCCAGAGAGACAGACACAGCCAGATTGTATGAGCCAGGGCTACACAGAGCTCCTCCCTAGAGCTCTTGAACCATCCCTGGGATGTTCTGAAACATCAACTCAGTTTCTCTTACTGAGATACTGGGGATATGGGGAATGTATAAGAATCCTAGGAGAGCAGGCTGTGGTGGCACAGGCTGTTAATCCCAGCACTCTGGAGCTTGAGGGAGATGGATAGCAGCAGGTTCCTGACCAGTCTGATCTACATAGCCAAATCTTGTACTTTGGTCTGGATGTAAAATATCTTCCATAAAACATCTCACATGTGTGAACACTTGGTCCTTGGCTAGCAGTGCTTTCGGGGAGGTAATGGAACCTTTAAGAGGTTTGGCTGGAGGAAATGGGTCAAGCCGTGAGTGTTCCGACATGGCCCTCCTTCTAGCTCCCTTCTCTTTGCTTCCTGGCCTGAGATGTCAACACACCACCCTGGGCCCTCTGCCAGGCCTTCCCACTGAGGTAGACTGTATTTCTTAAATTGAGCCACATCCTGAACTGTTCCCGTAACATCTAATATTGGCCAAGAAAATGTGTCTGTGGGGTAAAACAGTTGTTATTCAAGACTGATGTTTGATTCTGGAACCTAGTGTGAAGGGAGAAAAGTGTCTCCTGAGAGTTATCCTTTGACCTCTGAATTCGTGATATGGCATGAGCATGTGTAAACACACACTGGCGCGCACACACACGCACACGCATGCACACAAATAATTAGTAAAATAAAAACAAAGAAATTGAGGAAAGGGGAGAAGGGGGTTGGGGATTTAGCTCAGTGGTAGAGCGCTTGCCTGGCAAACACAAGGCCCTGGGTTCGGTCCCCAGCTCCGAAAAAAAGAAAAAAAAAAAGAGGAAAGGGGAGAAGATCATAAAGTATTCCCCTCGTAATCGCAAGGACACGGGTTCAGTCTCTAGGACTGCATTAAACAGGCACAGTGGCAGATCCTTAATCCTAGCTTCTTTGATGTCGAAGCAGGAAGAGGAACCGTTCAAGATCCTCCTCAGCTCCCCCAGGAGTTTGAGGCCAGCCTAGGGTATATAGTTTGCTACAGTTTCAGCCACTCCTTATTACCGACCAGCAATATTGAGGCTAAAATTGAAGCACTCTTTTTTTTTTTTTTAAGTTTTGTTTTTTAAGGGTTTTATTTATTTTTATGTTCTGTTCACTGGTGTTTTGCCTGCACATATCGGTATGAGAGTGTCAGAACCCTGGAACTAGAGTTAGAGGTGGTTGTGAGCTGCCCTGTGGGTACTGAGATTTGAACCCCAGTCCTCTGGAAGAGCGGCCAGTGATTTTAACTGTGAAGGCATCTCTGAAGCTCCAAATCGAAACACTGTGACCAGAACTTTAGCAAAGTGCTATGTCCTTAAAAAAGGGGTGGGGGGCTGCTGGAGAGATGGCTCAGTGGTTAAGAACACCGACTGTTTGTTCTTCCAGAGTTCCTGAGTTCAATTCCCAGCAACCACATGGTGGCTCATAACCATTTGTAATGGGACCCGATGCCCTCTTCTGGTGTGTCTGAATGAAGACAGCTGTAGTGCACTCCCATATATAAATAAATCGAGAGAGGGGGGGGGGAGAGAAAGGCTTTTCGCCATTTCAGGAGGATCTTGGGAAATTTGCAAAGAAAGATTATTCAAGCCTCCCTGCCACTACTTAGTTCCTTGAGCTTGACTTTGCGAACTCTAGACGCACAAAGAAACCTGTCAGAAACTGACATGATGAGGAAGGCGAGGGTTGAATTGGGGGACGATGATGGAGAAAGCTAGAACTTCCAGAATTCACTTTAAACGGAAGAGAGTCCTGCGAGGCACTGGGAAGCAGCAGGTAGATGAACTAAGCAACTTTCGGATTGAGGCAGGAGACCAGTTTTCAGCAACATGCATTAGAATGCAGCTACATGATTCAATATATTTTTCTTTCCAAAAAGAAATAATTGAGCATTTATGTTGGGGATTGGTTCTAATGCTTTGAATTAATCCAAGCTCCCAAATCCGGAATCTCTGTGTCCTATTGCTGAAGGTCCTTGTCCCCAATTGGTTTTTGGTCGATCAATAAAGAGGCAACGGCCAATGGCTGGGCAGGTAGACTGAGGCGGGACCTTTAGATTTGCATGGACTAGGAACTGGGAGAGAAGGAGGAGGCAGAGATCGCCATGATGGGGAAGAACAAAGACTAGACCAGAAGGCCAGCCCGACACGTGAGAATTAGGGAAAGCGGCCACACGGGCCACTTCCCCACTTGTCCACTTGTGTTTGGGGTAGCAGAGATGAAGTATACATTTTAAAAGATGTTAACTCAGGAGTACAGGAGGGGAGCATCGGGAAGGATTAGAAACGCCCAGTCTTTGAGCTAGTCTAGGCATATTAAAATTAACTGGCGTGCCTGTGCGTGCGTGTTCGCGTGCGCGTGCTCGTGCGTGTTCTACTCAAGAATCCAGGTAGCTCTTGGGCGAGTGCGCACATGTCAAGAGTATGGTATGGTTAGCTAGTTACCACTACTCGTTTAGACTGCTGTTTAACTCAGTGGTGGTTGCTCGCCTAGTAGGCAAGGAGCTCTGGGTTTGAATCCTAACACTACCAGAAACCGGAAGAGGAGGAGGAGAGGGAGGGGGAGAAAGAAAGGGAGGGAGAGGAGCGGGGGCGGCAGGGAGAGAAAGCTAGAGGTTGAGCAGGGTGGCACATATCTTTAAGTTACAACATTCAGGAAGCAGAGGCAGGTAGCTCTCCATAAGTCTGAGGCTAGCCTAGTTCCGGAGCCAAGGCTACATAGGGAGAGCTTGGAGGGAGGGAGAAAGGGAGGGAATGGTTAAGGCTTGATGCGGGGGCCCAGGTGGGTCGTTAGCTCTGCTGTTCTTCAGTCTCATCTGCTTTGCTTTTGTTTAAAAATTTTTAAGGGCTGGGGATTTAGCTCAGTGGTAGAGCGCTTGCCTAGCAAGCACAAGGCCCTGGGTTCGGTCCCCAGCCCTGAAAAAAAGAAGAAAAAAAAATTTTTTAAGAAGACCTTTAAAAGTGTGCCCCTGGGAAGGGGGAGAGTATATAGAATAGTTGCTGGGATATGCACAAATACTTCCTGGAGGGACCGACTGACAGTAAAAAATTTGAGCATCTGAAGCTGAAAAATTGGGAAGAGACAGGCAAGGCAGGAAGACTACTACATCCACATTTTGTTTTGCTTTGAGGCAGGGTCTCTCTGTGTCATCCTAGCCATCCTGAGACCAGACTGGCCTCAAATTCTTATAGATCCTCCTGCCTCTGCCTCCTTGAGTGCTGAGATTAAAGGCATTATACTACCAGGCCCAGTACCTCCAAAGTTCAAGAATTAGGGCAGTGTGCCACTGTGCCTGATTTTATGAAGTGCTCGGAACCAAGTGGAACTATTAGAGATCCTGTCTCAAAAAACTTTCACTATAATAAAAAGAAAAGTATTATATCATGGGGCTG